>NC_086001.1:23136036-23426036 GCF_030014385.1 Trichomycterus rosablanca | reverse complement strand
TGGGTGCCACATTCGTATAAAACCCCCATCTGCCAACGCACAGTGCTACCTAAACAGGAAGATGTTCCACTCAATTCAGCTTCAAGCCATCTGTGACCACCTGGGGAAGTTCAGAGACATTTTTGTTGGTTACCCTGGGTCGATTCATGATGCAAGGGTACTAAAGAACAGCCCTGTGTATAAAGAGGGCTTATACCCACCTGCAGGACGATACATTCTTGGGGATGGGGGTTATCCCTGCATTAATACACCCATCCGGCTCCTGACCCCCTATCGAGAGCCTGTGCAGAACCCTGTACAGGCTCGTTTTAATAGCAAACTGACCAAGGCCGGGAATGTGGTGAAAAGGGCTTTTGGAATGATGAAGACAAGATGGCGTTCCATTTTCTTTAAAGCCCTTGAGGTGAGCCCTGTCTTCGCCCCGGAGGTTGTTGCATGCGGTGCGGTGCTCCACAACCTCTGTATCACTCATGGAGACATCATTGAGCCAGAATTAACAGAGGTACATGTTGACCAACCAGAGTCTGTAATTAATGACATAACATCAGGTGAAGATGCAAAGCATCTGGCTGCAGCTGTCTCAGCACCACAGCACAGCATACCAGCTCTTTATGAGCATGATTATATTTAGAAAAATGTTTTGTTAATAGGTTCATGTTGTTTGTTTTTACGTTTTGTTCTACAGTTCTTGATTGTCTCTTGACATTAACAGTTTATGCAATATTTAAAAGTAAAACTTGAATATTTTTTTAATTACAATTTCCAATTTTCCAATTTTTCCAGTTTTTCTATTTTTAATTAAGATTAAATGAAAAAGAAAATTCTTTATGTCCATTATTTGCCAACACATTTTCTTTCTCACAACATGCAATAATACTACAACACTTTTTGATTTTCAACTATTTATTTTTTCATTAGAATCTGTAGGATTTCAATAAACCTTTCCTCTCTCTCTCTTGCCTCCCTATCTCTCCTTTCCTCCCTCATTCTTGCTTCCTGGTCTCTCCTCTCTCTCTCGCGTCTCTTGCTCTCGCTTTTCCTCTCTCTGGTGCGCCTCTTGCTCTCTCTTCTCCTCTCATTCTATTCTTTCCCTTTCTCTTCTTTCCTCTCTCTCCTCAGCCTCTCTCCATCTTCTCTCCTCGTTCTCTGCTGCTTCTATCTCCCTCTCATTTTCACTTTCTTCCATCTCCCTCAGATACTCAACTAAATCTTTCTTCCCTCGTCTCTTTTTGGCTGGGGTTTCCATGCTTCTCGAGGATGGTGAAGCTTCAGCAGCATCCTGGCCGGATGAGGAAATAAGGGTCGGTGGGCCAATTGATGGTCTCTCACCTATTGCCTCATCCATATCCGCATACCATTTCCAGGATGCTGCTGTTGCTTCACCACCCTCTGTACTTACCCCAGTAGGTGGACACTTAAGTTCCTACAAGATTCATAGACACAGTACAAGGATCTTAACTTGGTTTACAAATCTTTTCTGATATTTTTACTGAAGATCTTGCCAACAAACGAAGCTTACTTTGTATTTTTGTTTGAGGTTCTCCCACCTCTACAATATAATGCACATAACAGTTATTAATGTTTATAGCATACACTGCTTCAAAAAAAGTTTAGTCATTAAAAGTTTTTAATGCTTTGAAAAAGTTTGCAAAACTTAAATACTAAAACTTGTCTTTATACCACCCTTTGTAATTAATATTATGCATATGATGTAACACAAATTTTGTTATGTCAAACAAACAGTCACTTACTCAAACCCTCGAACCGCTGCATTCTGTTTTCCGGTGAAGAGAGCCTGGTTGGCCACTCTCCACCGGATAAGATTTTTAGTGTCTTCATCAGACCCTGCAATATCAAACATTAGTTTTAAAAGGGATTTCTAATGTGACTGTGTAGCAACATTACAACAATCATGAATATTTAGCCTCAACAACCCCAAAGCTAGATATATCTACTTTCCTAAAGATAGTTTAGGATAGCCCATCACTAGCATTACAGATAAAATTAAATGAATCTATAGATAGATCATTTATTACAGCAGCTCAATATATATTAATGCAAAGTATTATAGTAATCAAGTATTAAAGTATGCAAGTATTCAAATACAAAAGTATTAAGTACACATGTCATGTTGTACAACATTATGTAGTTTAATACATTGAATACAAAGTAGTATATCGCTTTTATTGTCCTACCAGAATGACAACGTTTGAAGCCCAGGTCAATAGGACCTGCTAGTTAGAGAAGTCTCACTTGTTTGTTAGTTTAAGTCCAAGTTCGTACGGGGATCGAACCCGCGACCTTGGCGTTATTAGCACCACACTCTAACCAACTGAGCTAACCGGCCAGTTCATCTATTCTCTGTTCAGATCTTTGTACATAATTCTACACTAACCTCATTCAACCAGCAGCACAAAAACCATTTGAGATTCTGCACACTTACAGTGAAGATCTGCAGAAATGAGCGGCTCCTAAACTGAGTTTGTTTGTTATTGCACCAGAAATGCAGCAGTTTCATGTTATTTTAATGATCCGAGATCTCAGTCCTGCTTCAGACATCACTGTCTAGTCATTTCTTATGTTCAGACTTTCTTGATACACACCTAAGAGGTTTTGTGGGTTATGTGTGAACTATCTAAACTATACTGTATTGTGGTACATTCATTCAGTCTTCATCAGTTTAGACCCGTCCACTTAACCACCAATTTGCCTCCACAGTGAGCCTGTATAGAGAGAGATTAGATTTTTTGTGTGTACCGTCCAATGAAACAGCTGTGCTGTTGGCTGTGCGCATGTCTCTGTGTCGCAATCGGTTAGCGTGTTCGGCTGTTAACTGAAAGGTTGGTGGTTTGAGCCCACCCAGGGACGTGTGCCTTTTACTGCACAACCATGTCTGATGATCAAAGTGTTGATAAACTTCAGTGTATATTATCTGGAAACAGATGCTCTTCATATAGAAATATGCTTTACATTTGCTTGATGGTAATAACTCTTAGTGAAGTCTTAATGAACAATTAAAACATCAATTCAGGTTTTTAGTTCAACTGAGAAAAAATATTAACAGTAGCTAAACTTCCTAAAACCCAGAATCTACACGCCATTAACATGCCATTATTTCAATTAGCCAAACTTAATTGCCCTTCTGTAAATGGTTTAATGTGCACACTGCTGCTACTGGCTTGTTTTTCTTTTCTACAATGTAAGTTCATACCTTCAGGTTCATGTTCTTTGAGATCTCTCTATGGCGTCAGATTATTGCCAAAAGTCGAGAGCACATTTTATTTGTGCGTGAGCAGGATTTTCTTTGCTCTCGCACGAATTCACCCTGCTCGTTCACGAATAAGTTGTGCTCGCGCACGAAATTGCATGCGCGCGCTCGAAACGCTGCTCTCGTGCTCAGATCGTATGCGCGCACTCAAAGCAAGCTGCGCTCGTGCTCAGATATTTCCTGCTCGCTCTCAGAACTGCACTTGCCCTCGCGCTCGGAGTTTGCACATTACAACGGTGCCAAAAGTCGTCGACCAATCAGAATGTGTTTTCGGCTTCGACCAATGAGCCTCAACTTCCTGTTGTAAAGAGAGTAACGGACAATCAACGACCTCAGGTAAGATTATTAATTATTTTAATTTTAGACTTATTTTAGAGTACATAAAATCATCATTTTAAAGGGGTAGAATTCATTAAAGCTTTAACAATCAGGCATATTCTGACTATACGCATCTTTTAACATGTATGTCTAATTATCTTAGGTTTCTTTTGTTGTCTAGGCCTTACTAAGACATAAAACTTTGGAGGGGTAGCTGCATAAATTGCAGTATGTAGTAAGCAGTCTGCCTTATGTATTGATCTGAATTATTTACATTTCATTTGCACACATGAAATGATTATTATTGATTAATTAGCGGGAAAAAATCATATTCCCGAAGATATATTAAATGCCCTCAGGCAAATTCACATGTTGGTGAGTGAACATGTGGAAACCAGAATGTCATCCATCAGGGTACAGACAGTTCCACAAGTAACTGAACTTAAATCCATGCTAGGATTCCCACTGCCCAAATTTGGGCATACTGGCACAAATTTTCTTGATTGTCTAAGTTATACATTTCTTCAACATATATTTCCCTACACTGTTTATTGTTTCTACATTTTAAGGCTATTGTTGTCCTTGAATTCTATACGGCTACCACTTTTTCACAGATGTTATTCAGTCAACAAAGTATTACATTTTAAATCATTTATTTTGTCTTACAGAATTGAAAGGCTGTTGGTTGATATGTGGACAGCTGTGACCTCCACATATTATGATATCCTGCACAATCTTGAACAAGTTGAGATGCTGGACATTGCAAATACCCTGCACCTCTTTCTGGTACACCTTGTGTTTCTTCCCCGACCTTCAGATCTTTGTTAAAGGCTGGAACCACCATCCCCTTTTATGACCCCGGAACAAATGTGGCAAATGTAACTTTTGTACTGACTCTGACTTGTACTGACTCTATTCTCATAGATACTTGTACTGACTCTATTCTCATATATATTACATATAAATAAATAACAGTACACAGTTTGTTTTACTTATTTATTGAATGAGTACAAATATCCACAGACAAATACTGAGCCATTGAAAGAATGTTCTTGGACAAAGAGAGGGCAAACCAGCTGTCTTAACCATAGGTGGTAAAGTCTGCATTAGCCTGTTCAGAAAGAAACACCAAAAAGCTAAATAAGCATTGACTTTTGTATAGATTACAATGTTTCTTGTTATATACATGTACATACCACTCTGCAAATGTATTTAGAGAAGTGTAGTCAATCATATTTTTACAACAGCTTAAACACACACAAACTGGTGTTATTATAGCAGGTGAACAAAGCAGAATTGGAATTAAGGGCCATATTTAATGCATTAACTCAATAATTATAACGGTGTCCTAATATGATAGTATTGTCCTTATAATTTAATTATAGGAATAATAAAAATGAAGATAATATCAAATACATTGTTATCTTTCTCCACACTAGCTGGCATGAATTTCTATACAATCCAATGGAAAATATATTTGACACACTGAACATAAAGCCGAAATAAAAACATTAGTGTTAACAATATCAATACACAATAAGTGCACCATATTAAATGCAGACTGGTTGGTACTATGATATTGTTGATATTGCAGATATGTTTTTACCTTACTGCTTGGTGTTCTAACACTACTTGCTTCCTTGCTGGATTCTGGTGGGGGAATCTCAGCTACAATAGGGGAAAGCTGTCATTGTATGTGGCTTTTTCTTGAACACCGCAAATGATTCAGAAACCTACATTTAAAACATTACATTATGCATGGTAAATATGCAATGTTCACACTTTATATAATAGTAAATAAAGCAAAAGCCTGACATACTGTAAGGTGTCAAAAACTATAAAATTGTTGTAATAATAAAAAACAGCAAAACATTAAATTGTAAAACATTTTATTTTAAAGAGTTGAAGTTAAATTATTTAATGTGTCATGTTTGATATTCTAGTTTTGGTTGGGAAAGTGAAAATAATATGTCCACTGTTGTGTTAGAGATACTGTAATTCATCAAATCATTTAGGTGGCTATAGCTTCCTGATCTACCCACTTTGATTTACTAAAATAGTCAATTTTTGTACTGTGGCACTAAACTCGTGAGCACATTAACTTTACTGTATAAAGGCTTTACTTTATTAATTAACATGTACAATACACAAAAGCTATTTTATGTAAGTTAGGGGTACCGCTTTAGCTGGCTTTCCAAAGTCAAATTTGATCGAGTTTA
The DNA here is from genome assembly GCF_030014385.1 of Trichomycterus rosablanca. Lineage (NCBI taxonomy): Eukaryota > Metazoa > Chordata > Actinopteri > Siluriformes > Trichomycteridae > Trichomycterus > Trichomycterus rosablanca. The sequence goes on along the minus strand of NC_086001.1, from coordinate 23,420,231 downwards.
TATTCACATAATGACACAAAGTTAACTTTACATTCTCTTTAACACTTTTTTTAATTAAAAAATAAGTCTAAAATAAAATAATTATTAATCTTACCTGAGGTCGTTGATTGTCCATTTGTCTTCACAACGGTTCACTCTCTCCGACCAATGAAAATGCAGGGGAAGCTGGAGCTCATTGGTCGAAGCCGAAAACACATTCTGATTGGTCGACGACTTTTGGCACTGTTTTAACGTGCAAACTCCGAGCGTGAGGACAAGTGCAGTTATGAGAGCGAGCAAGAAATATCTGAGCGCGAGCGCAGTTTGTTTTGAGTGCATACGATTTGAGCGCGAGAGCAGCGTTTCGAGCGCGCGCATGCACATAGTATGGCGTCAGATTAGTGCCAAAAGTCGAGCGCACTTAACCTGCTGCTTTATTTCTTGATATTCTGTAGGATTCTTTTCTTTAGTTTTATTATGATGATAAATGTAACAATAAATAACAAGTGATAAATGATAAATAACAAGCAGCAATGATAATTTAGATATGAAGTTTCTTCCTGTAGCATAGTCAAAAGAAGCATGCAAAATATCTGGTTCTGACATTGCCATGGTCAAAATCTCACAAAATGGGAGTTTATTTATTGAGGAAAATATAAAAAAAAAAAAAAGTAGCTTCACAGAAATCCAGTAAAGACAAAAGTTTGAATATGAAATGTAAAACCCCCAAGTGAGCGAGGCCAGGGGCAACAGTGGCAAAGAAAATCTCCCTCAGAGCTGAAGAAGAAACCTTGGGAGGAACCGAGGCTTATGAGGGGGGACCTACTCTGGTCAAACTACCTACAAATAATTGACAAAAGGTCCCTGTATCATCACATACAGGTGCATCTCAATCAATTAGAATATTATCAAAAAGTTAATTTATTTCAGTAATTCAATTCAAAAAGTTGACTCATATTTTTTAGATGCATTACAAACAGAGTGATCTATTTCAAGTGTTTATTTCTTTTAATGTTGATGATTATGGCTTACAGTCAATGTAAACCCTTCATTATCTCAGAAAAGTAGAATAATCAACACAAAATACCTGCAAAAGTTTCCTAAGCCTTTAAAATGGTCCCTTAGTCTAGTTCAGTAGGCTACACAATCATGGGGAAGACCGCTGACTTGACAGATGTCCAGAAGGCAGTCACTGACAACCTCCTGCTGTATCCAAGCATTTTAATGGAAAAATGAGTGGAAGGAAAAAGTGTGGTAGAAAAAAGGTACACAAGCAACAGGGATAACCACAGCCTTGAAAGGATTGTCAAGAAAAGGCCATTAAAAAATATGGAGGAGATTCACAAGGAGTGGACCTCTGCTGGAGTCAGTGCTTAAAGAGCTACCACACACAGACGTATCCAGGACATGGGCTACAACTGTCTTGTTTTCAGATGAAAGTTTTCAAAAGGAATTTTGCATTTCATTTGGAAATCAAGGTCCCAGAGTCTGGAGGAAGAGTGGAGAGGCACACAGTCCAAGCTGCTTGAGGTCTAGTGTGAAGTTTCCACATCAGTGATGGTTTGGGGAGCCATGTCATCTGCTGGTGTTGGTCCACTGTGTTATATCAAGTCCAAAGTCAGCGCAGCCATCTACCAGGACATTTTAGAGCACTTCATGCTTCCCTCTGCTGACAAGCTTTATGGAGATGCAGATTACATTTTCAAACAGGACTTGGCACCTGACCACACTGCCAAAAGTACCAATACCTGGTTTAATAACCACAGTATCACTATGCTTAATTGGCCCGCAAACTCACCTGACCTAAACCCCATAGAGAATCTATAGAGTATTGTCAAGAGGAAGATGAGACACCAGATCCAACAATGCAGACGAGCTGAGGGCCGCTCTCAAAGCAACCTGGGCAACCTCAGCAGTGCCACAGGCTGATTGCTTCCATGCCACACTGCACTGAAGCAGTAATTCATGCAAAAGAAGCCCCGACCAAGTATTGAGTGCATATTCTGTAAGCCATAATCATCAACATTAAAAGAAATAAAAACTTGAAATAGATCACTCTGTTTGTAATAAATCTATATAATATGAGTTTTTTTTTTTTTTTTAATTACTGAAATAAATTAACTTTTTGATGATATTCTAATTTATTGAGATGCACCTGTAAGTCTGCTGTTATAATCAGGTGTACTGATATATTCATAGTAGTAATAGAATGATGGTGGTAATATATAATTAATTCAGTGAGCATTGTGGATTTTTCTTTCTTTAACATAAGGGTACCAACAATTTTGTCCACGTACATAAAACAGAAATGTTGTGTTGAGGTCTCTTGAACTGCGCTTCAGTTAGTTCCAACAGTTTGAACAAAACTTCCAATTTAGACTTCTTATGGCATCTGGTGTTGTCCTCACACTGCTGGAGCTCTTCATGTTTCAGTTGCAGCTGGACTCTTTTTCCAGTAAAACTCCTCATTACACTATTAAAAAAAAAAAAAAAAGATTTCAGATTCTGGCATTAATATAGATTTTAGTTGGTTTATTTGGTCACGTGTTTGAGCATTTCAATGCATTAAATCTAAATAAATCCATAAATAAACAATACATATTTAAATCTTTGCACTTTACGGTCAACATTCATTCATTCATTCTCAGACAAACCTGCAGTGTTTAATACACACCATAGGCCAGGGGTAGCCAAGACGGTGCCCGGGGGCACCTGGTCGCCCGCATGGACCATGTGTGTCGCCCGCAGGGCATGTTATAAAAATAGCACTAAGTCACCATGGAGTGTGTAAACACACACACACACACACACACACACACACACACACACACACACACACACACACAACATTTATGTTCAAACTACCACTTTAAACTTAATGTAAAAGGATTTTATTTCAAATAATTTTAGAGCATTTCTATTGATCCATTTATTCAAAATTCTTTACACAGTGTAACATTCATCGTTTTTGTTCAGATTATGCAAAAAATAAATCAAGTAATTAATTAAAATAGAAATGTTTTTCATTGGACAGCAGTGATAAACAGAATATATTAATTAATTAATTATCTCTTCATTCTTTATTAGTATTAGCTATATCACACAGTACAATAATACATTTTATTTTTTTGTGACTTATAATGAACTAATAAATTAATATAAGAACATTTTAGCACATGATTTTAGAAAGAATTATGAAATTTAAATTATACAAGACCATCCACAAAAAACATCAAAACAAAAATAATAATAATAATAATAATGATGCAATTTGTCTTACCTTAAGAGTCTTTTAGTTGTTCGTGTTGATACAGCCAATATGTCAGAAATTTGAGGTATAGTGAAATTAAATGTGAACAGGAACTCCAACTGTTCCTGAGTTACAGAATACCTTGGACGTCCGACCCGTCCCATAAATCGAGGTGCATGGTATCCTTGGTCAGCTGGCAACATTACACAAACAATAATTAACTGTTTATGAATTTTAATTAGTTGATTATGCAGTTTAGTTTATTTACTTTAGAATATTATTTCAAACCTTGCTGTTCAGAAATTGCTCCCATTTCCTCTAGAAATTGAGAAATTACATTGAGCATTCCATCAGCTACTTCAGGTTCAACTAGTCTTCCTCTTGCCCACTGAACACTCCTCAACATTGTATCCATTCTAAAGACAAAAAACAAAAAAAACAAAAAGAAATAAAACAATAAATGGACATCATAATAATGTTTGATGGTTCATCTTTCTTGATGTGAGTATCTCATGTCTTAAAACTGGCAGTTACTGATTCCAACTTCTGTTGCTATAATTAAAAAAACAGGCATTTTATTTTATAATTAAAAAAACAGGCATTTTATTTTATTAATAAAATGATGCAGGTACATGATTTCTATGACCTTTCTGAACAATACAGTATATTTGTTTGGGGTAATTTTTTTTTTTGACTGAAGTTCTACTTTATATTTAAAAATCTTTAATAATAATAATAATAATACTAATAATATGCCATGGACAGTTTTATCTACAAAATCAAAAGGCCCGGTTTTATTTTGACATACTGTAGAATTCAACTTCATTTCATTTTGTGGATAAATGCAAAAAAGTACATATAAACAACAAAGAAAACAGACATCATAACAGACAACAAAAATCATAATTAGCACTTTACCTTGTTATTATCAGATCCACATCTGCCGGAGCATGGCTGGAACTGGCCAGTCTTGTGCAGTCCGCAAATACTCTTTTGCAATTCAAAAGAAAATTTCGAAGAGCCATTTTGTAAAGTAAATTGATTACATCACGGTCACATGAGCCTACGTTTAAATTAAGAGCACAGTGCGTATTTAGTGCGTGCTCTCACGTGCAAATAACGACCGTGGTAAAGTTAGTTTTATATTGGACATTCGCCTGACATTCGACTTTCTTTCGGCTCGTTCTCGGCTAATAAACATCCAAAAATTTATTAAATTGCACGACCTGATACCTCAGTAAACAAGGAACAAACTACAATTAATTTTGTTTAAAAAGGTTTTTCTGTTAATTTTTATTTAACGTTATTTGGTAAATGTGAGGTGCATCCGCGCTGAAATGCTAAGGAAGTGCTAAGGGAGCGTCTATAAAGTTCCGAGGTGTAGTAATTACCCAGTGGCGTGTACCATCTAATACACCTGTATTAAATCCTACAGTATGCTTACAGTAAACAGCGAGAAACGCACATTTTGAGGTTGAAATACTTAACTAGTCTCCTGTACTAGTTAATACAGCCACAATAATAATTAAAAGTCCCCCAGTTTGGGTGCATTACAAAAGTTTTTAAAAAAATTTAAACAAAATCAAGAAACACACATTTAAAAAAGACAAAGGTTGTAGTAGTTAACTAGTCACCTGTACTAGTTACTACAACCACAATATTAATTAAAAGTCCCCCAGTTTGGGTGCATTACAAAAGTTTTTAAAAAAATTAAAAAAAAAATCAAGAAACACACTTTTAAAAAAGACAAAGGTTGTAGTAGTTAACTAGTCACCTGTACTAGTTACTACAACCACAATATTAATTAAAAGTCCCACAGCATAATACGTAATCAAAAAATATTTTTTTTTAACAATAATCGAGAAACGCACATCTGTGAAAAGACAAAGGTTGTAGTAGTTAACTAGTCCCCTGTACTAGTTACTACAACCACAATACAAGTTAAAAGCTCCACAGTATAGGTACAGTAATGAATCAAAATATAAAAAAATGAACAAAAATTGAGAAACGCAAATTTTGATATGATGAGGATTGTAGTAGTTAACTAGTCACCTGTACTAGTTACTACAACCACATTAAAAATTATAAGTCCCACAGCATGAGTACAGTAACGAATCAAAAATGTAAAAAAAAAATTACAAAAATCGTAAAACGCAAATTTTGATAAGACAAAGGTTGTAGTAGTTAACTAGTCCCCTGTACTAGTTACTACAACCACAATACAAGTTAAAAGCTCCACAGTATAGGTACAGTAATGAATCAAAATATTAAAAAATGAACAAAAATTGAGGAACGCAAATTTTGATATGATGAGGATTGTAGTAGTTAACTAGTCACCTGTACTAGTTACTACAACCAAAATACAAATTAAAGTTTCCCCAGCATGGGTGCAGTAACTAATCAAAAATAAAAATTAAAAATTAAAAAAATCGTAAAACGCAAATTTTGATAAGACAAAGGTTGTAGTAGTTAAGTAGTGACCTGCACTACTTACTACAACCACGTTTCAAATTAAAAGTCCCTCAGCAAGGGTACAGTAATGAGTCAAAGTTTTATAAAAATTAACAAAAATCGTGAAACGCAAATTTTTATAAGACAAAGGTTGTAGTAGTTAACTAGTCACCTGTGCTAGTTACTACAACCACGTTTCAAATTAAAAGTCCCCCAGCATGGGTACAGTAATGAATCAAAGTTTTATAAAAATTAACAAAAATCGTGAAATGCAAATTTTGATAAGACAAAGGTTGTAGTAGTTAACTAGTTACCTGTGCTAGTTACTACAACCACAGTACAAATTAAAAGTCTCCCAACATGGGTACAGTAATGAATCAAAGTTTTATAAAAATTAACAAAAATCGTGAAACGCAAATTTTGATAAGACAAAGGTTGTAGTAGTTAACTAGTGACCTGCACTACTTACTACAACCACGTTTCAAATTAAAAGTCCCTCAGCAAGGGTACAGTAATGAGTCAAAGTTTTATAAAAATTAACAAAAATCGTGAAACGCAAATTTTGATAAGACAAAGGTTGTAGTAGTTAACTAGTCACCTGTACTAGTTACTACAACCACGTTTCAAATTAAAAGTCCCCCAGCAAGGGTACAGTAATGAATCAAAGTTTTATAAAAATTAACAAAAATCGTGAAACGCAAATTTTGATAAGACAAAGGTTGTAGTAGTTAACTAGTGACCTGCACTACTTACTACAACCACGTTTCAAATTAAAAGTCCCCCAGCAAGGGTACAGTAATGAGTCAAAGTTTTATAAAAATTAACAAGAATCGTGAAACGCAAATTTTGATAAGACAAAGGTTGTAGTAGTTAAGTAGTGACCTGCACTACTTACTACAACCACAATACAAAATAAAAGTCCCCCAGCAAGGGTACAGTAACTAATCAAAATGTTAAAAAAAATAACAAAAATCGTAAAACGCAAATTCTGATAAGACAAAGGTTGTAGTAGTTAACTAGTCACCTGTACTACTTACTACAACCAAAATACAAATTAAAGTTTCCCCAGCATGGGTGCAGTAACTAATCAAAAATTTAAAAAAATTAACAAAAATCAAGAAACGCCATTTTTTATAAAACAAAGGTTGTAGTAGTTAACTAGTCACTTACACTACTTACTACAACCAAAATATAAGTTAAACGTGCCACAGCATGGGTATAATAGGTAATCAAAAAATTAACTAAAATCGAGAAAGGCAAATTTTAAAAAGACAAAGGTTGTAGTAGTTAACTAGTGACCTGTACTAGTTACTACAACCACAATATAAGAGAAATGTCTCACAGCATGGGTATAATAAGTAATCAAAAATTTTAAAAAATTAACAAAAATCGAGAAACGCACATTTAGAAAAGACAAAGGTTGTAGTAGTTAACTTGTCACCTGTACTACTTACTACAACCACATTTCAAATTAATAGTCCCACTGCATATGTACAGTGGGTAATCAAAAAATTTAAACAATTAATAAAAATTTACAAATGTAAATTTTGATAAGACGAAGGTTGTAGTAGGTTGTAGTAGTTATTTAAGCCAGCTGTAGCCTAGTGTTTAAAGTACTTGACCAGTGATCAGAGGGTTGCTGGTTTAAGCCCCAAAATTTTGACTTGAGAAACCTCTGTCCTTTTTGTCTCCTGATGTTTGGCCCACATTTCCTGAGACAGGCTGATGTCTTGTAATTTAAGTGGTTTTACAAGAAGGCCATCAGGGAAACTGTGGTAGACAATGTGCTCAGTGTACCTGCCCTGAAGAGAACTGTGCATTTTCCTCACAAACTGTCCTGGATGCAATCCTTTCTTTTTGTTTAGGATGTTATGCTTGATTATACCAAACCATGCCTCAACATGGCAATTCGTCTCTCTTGTTTTTTCAGAGAAAATGTCATCAGTGTTTTCTGTTTTGTCAGTAGATTCCCCAACATAATTCCACTCCAAAGAGGAAATATTGAAAGATAATGTTCAAACAGTTGATGACGCCTGGACAGTAGCATGGATTTTTATCTGATGACTCTTCCTCTTTATTCATCTTTAACTTAACAGAATCAGAAATACGCCTGAAACAAGCAGAGAAAGGTGAAGTTCCCACATGGGTTTTGGAAAATCTCTGCAATCCTTCATCCTGGTCGATTTCAGCTGCTCTGTCATCTGAAATTCTTCAAGGTCACATATTTTGGCTGTAGCAATAAGATCTTCAAGTCTTCTAATGTTTCTGAGAACATCATCATTCTTGTTCTTGTTTAACAGCACAGTACAAAATGATTGAAAAATGTCACATGCATCATCCATACAGCGAGTGTTCTGTAGTCTTGCCAGAATACGTACAAAAGTCTTTCAATCCTTTGTCACTGGTTTGTTTACCAACATCCACCACTTAAAAACTTAATCATGTAAAATAATTAAAAACTTGAAAATCTTGCATTTTCAAGTTCCATTATAATATTAAGCTACACTGTGGATTAAATAAAACTTATAAATAAAATGCAACTGTATCGTAAGTGTAGTTATACATATTCATAATTATATTGTAATATGTTAATATGCTAAGTTATTATTATATTAAGGTGATATAGACATATCTATCTTCGATAATTATGCTTTACTGTTTTAACGATTTTAAATACTTTAATTTCATTGAGAAATAAAATTATTTTAATCTTGGAATACATTTCAACTTTAAAAATGGCAGCATGTAATGGACATTGCCCAAAATAACACATTTATTTCCAGGTCAATGTTTAATTAAAATTTATTAAGATATTTGTTAATTACTGTTCCATATCACTAAAAGACAGCAAAATATTATTTTATATAATCATACTATTTGGCTTAAGTTGGCTATAATTGCACAAAGTGTTCACAATTAAGGCTAATATGCCAGGAAAATATTTATTACATTTATTACATTGTAATTAACATATTATTACGAAACATTTAGCAGATATGCAAATAATACATAAATAACAAATATTTGTAATAAATAAATATTACAAAATGTCTACTAGAACCTACCTTATCCATTGAGCAAGATGCCAATATCCGGATTTTCATTAATGATATATTGTTGGCTCTGTATCATTTTGTCTGTCACAGGGGCAGTGATAGCTCAGTGGTTAAGGTACTGGACTAGTAAACAGAAGGTTGCCGGTTCAAGCCCCGCCACCACCAAGTTGCCACTGTTGGGTCCCTGAGCAAGGCCCTTAACCCTCAATTGCTCATTGTGTTCAGCTCATTGTGTAAGTCGCTTTGGATAAAAGCGTCTGCTAAATGCTGAAAATGTAAATGTTGTCTGCCTGACAGCTACTAATCCTAATGACCTTAAGGTGTAGGGGTGTTTACAATGCCTGAAGTGGTAGCTGAGAGTTGATTAGTTACATCTCGACATGTCAGTCTTCTGTTATATATGGCTTGGTTTACTGTCACCTTTTGGTTTGCTGCTTACTTTGCATTTATTCTTGCTCATATTAAGTGTTTATGCTACTAAGGCAAACAGCATACACAATACACTTTGCAACAAATTTGTGTGGACTAATTAACTGATTTTAATTCTTCCAAACTTACTTTTCCTTAGCCCAATGCTGTAAATCAGAAACATTAGATCCACTTTCAAATTGGTTAACAACAAGGAGCTTACCAATTATGATGCCCAGGCATGTTGTGATTTAATCTTAAATATGCATTTAGTTTGTGAGTCAGTAGCTTTATTGCAATTGTTTTATGCCTTTAACTCCCAATAATACGTATGCACTATCTGATACATTACATTGTATTAAAGGAAACATTAAATTAAATTGAAATTGAAATTAACATAGACTGGTAAGCTTGTGAAAAGTTTTTTATTAAAGATGATCTAATAGATGTAACAATAATGTTTGAGAGAGCTTCTCCTTTGTATGTTCAGCATACAGATCATACTGCAATACATAAAAAAAAAAGTTGGACACATGTTTAAAACCTTTTGCAATATTGAAAATTGTTGATCATTTGTGAACTAAGAATAGTAATTATTGCAATTTTCAAGTGCAATTGTTAGTTGTAGTAAGTAGTTCACCTTTCGGGTAATTACCAAAACATTAATTATATAAAAATATATTATTACACCTTGATTGAATACTGTACTGTAGTAGGTAGTATAAATGACTAAGTGAGTAATACAACCTTCCTTATAACAAAATGTTCATTTATTAATTTGTATTTTTTTTAAATGTTTGATTCGTTACTGTACCAATGCTGTAAGACTTTTAACTTATATTGTGGTTGTAGTAACTAGAACAGGTGACTAGTTAACTACTACAACCTTACTTTTATAAAAAATGGCGTTTCTTGATTTATGCTAATTAATTTTTTTTTTTTTATTAGTTACTGCACCCATGCTGGGGGAATTTTAATTTGTATTTTGGTTGTAGTAAGTAGTACAGGTGACTAGTTAACTACTACAACCTTTGTCTTATCAAAATTTGCGTTTCACGATTTTTGTTAATTTTTATAAAACTTTGATTCATTACTGTACACTTGCTGAGGGACTTTTAATTTGAAACGTGGTTGAAGTAAGTAGTGCAGGTCACTAGTTAACTACTACAACCTTTGTCTTATCAAAATTTGCGTTTTACGATTTTTGTTAATTTTTATAAAACTTTGACTCATTACTGTACCTTTGCTGGGGGACTTTTAATTTGAAACGTGGTTGTAGTAACTAGCACAGGTAACTAGTTAACTACTACAACCTTTGTCTTATCAAAATTTGCGTTTTACGATTTTTGTTAATTTTTATAAAACTTTGACTCATTACTGTACCTTTGCTGGGGGACTTTTAATTTGAAACGTGGTTGTAGTAAGTAGTGCAGGTCACTAGTTAACTACTACAACCTTTGTCTTATCAAAATTTGCGTTTCACGATTTTTGTTAATTTTTATAAAACTTTGATTCATTACTGTACACTTGCTGAGGGACTTTTAATTTGAAACGTGGTTGTAGTAACTAGCACAGGTAACTAGTTAACTACTACAACCTTTGTCTTATCAAAATTTGCGTTTTACGATTTTTGTTAATTTTTATAAAACTTTGACTCATTACTGTACCTTTGCTGGGGGACTTTTAATTTGAAACGTGGTTGTAGTAAGTAGTGCAGGTCACTAGTTAACTACTACAACCTTTGTCTTATCAAAATTTGCGTTTCACGATTTTTGTTAATTTTTATAAAACTTTGATTCATTACTGTACACTTGCTGAGGGACTTTTAATTTGAAACGTGGTTGTAGTAAGTAGTGCAGGTCACTAGTTAACTACTACAACCTTTGTCTTATAAAAATTTGCGTTTTACGATTTTTTTAATTTTTATAAAACTTTGACTCATTACTGTACCTTTGCTGGGGGACTTTTAATTTGAAACGTGGTTGTAGTAAGTAGTGCAGGTCACTAGTTAACTACTACAACCTTTGTCTTATCAAAATTTGTGTTTCACGATTTTTGTTAATTTTTTTTTACATTTTTAAATCGTTACTGTACTCATGCTGTGGGACTTATAATTTTTTTATGTGGTTGTAGTAACTAGTACAGGTGACTAGTTAACTACTACAATCCTCATCATATCAAAATTTGCGTTCCTCAATTTTTTTCATTTTTTAAATATTTTGATTCATTACTGTACCTATACTGTGGAGCTTTTAACTTGTACTAACTAGTACATGGGACTAGTTAACTACTACAACCTTTGTCTTTTTTAAATGTGTGTTTCTTGATTTTGTTTAAATTTTTTTAAAAACTTTTGTAATGCACCCAAACTGGGGGACTTTTAATTATTATTGTGGCTGTATTAACTAGTACAGGAGACTAGTTAAGTATTTCAACCTCAAAATGTGCGTTTCTCGCTGTTTACTGTAAGCATACTGTAGGATTTAATACAGGTGTATTAGATGGTACACGCCACTGGGTAATTACTACACCTCGGAACTTTATAGACGCTCCCTTAGCACTTCCTTAGCATTTCAGCGCGGATGCACCTCACATTTACCAAATAACGTTAAATAAAAATTAACAGAAAAACCTTTTTAAACAAAATTAATTGTAGTTTGTTCCTTGTTTACTGAGGTATCAGTTCGTGCAATTTAATTAATTTTTGGATGTTTATTAGCTGAGAACGAGCCGAAAGAAAGTCGAATGTCAGGCGAATGTCCAATATAAAACTAACTTTACCACGGTCAAATACCGTAACGCTACGTTTGCATGTGTGTCATGCTTAGTAGGCAATACGTTGTAACGTGTGTACGCGTCTCATGAATATGGGAAGCCAAACGTTGCACATTGTCAGTGTTTGTCACGGTCCCTTATTCACATGCACATACAGTATATTCATGTTATAGTTCACTGATTGGCTATAAATTGTGAAGAGGCGTTAACACGTCATATTTTGCCGTCTGTACACGTACATATTTTACGTCTGGACACGTAATATTTTTACGTTTACAGGCGTTAGAACTAAGACGATTTTGGCCCCAAATGCATGCCATAGATATTAGCGGCTAAATGAGTTCAACAGCTGTGAGTGAACGAGCATTCACAGTCAATCTGCGATTAGCCGTTCGAGGGGAAAAAAGTCTCCGGTGCACCAACAGACACACATTAGTCCCATAATCTAATAATATCTATATGTCTAAACCAATCAGAGATAGTGAAGGGCGGGACCAGCGTCATCACCGGCGGGCGTTACACAGCGAAATATCATGACGGAGTGTGTAGAATATGTGTGAGCATCTGTGCTGCTGTTACAGATGTTCGTTTTAATGTAAAAACATCAATCAAATATCGGTGATAAGAAGACGTGACGTGTTTGTCTCAGTTGTTGTTTTCTTTAGTTTATTGACGTGAGAAGAGTTTTGCGCTCCGCTTTCACCGCGACTCTCGACGTAAATAACCGATTTGCTCAGCGCTCGACTCGAGAGATAAAACATCATTAAAGTTCCACAACACAAACATGTGTGAAATAACCATCAAATCCAGTCTAACAGCTCCACATGTATCTGTGTTTAACTGGATTTACTTCACGTGTGCTGTTTATATTTCACGTTAAGCGTTGTTTGTTCTGTCCGGGTTACTTTTACCACCTCATATCACACAATTCATCTTTTTTTAAGGCACTTTAAAAATATCAGCGGCAAACTGACTCAAAATGTAATAATGTCATGTAGCCTATGTCAATAATATGCGTCTCGTTACTGCATTAACCATATGTAATATTCTTATCATTAAATGAGATGTTCAGTGTGAAGCCCTTAAAACACTTGCACTTTTAATTTAGATTTTCTTTTTATTTTATTTATCTTGAGTTTAAATTTCAGCTCAGTGAAGCACTTTAAACACCAACACTTTTTCAGTAAGTTACCTTTCATGTAGAATTGTGCTTCAAATAAAGAACTTTATGTTGACCAGATTGTTAGTTAATCAATATCAATGAAAGTCAGTATTAAAAAAAGTGAACCTGTAAAACAGGTGTTAAATGCGATGCGGTTGAAAATTTGGGTGCACCTAACTTTTGTGCTGGTGCACCCAAGAAAAAAAGTTAGGCACACCAGTGCAACCAGTGCAAAAAGTTAGTCTAGAGCCCTGAGTGTTGCCAGATTGGACGGTTTTCCTCTAAATTGGGCGGGGTTTTTTTTCACTTCCATTAAAAATAAAATATTCAGTTTTAAGAAGCTCCAGCATTGTGGAAGGCTGTTAAAAGTAAAGTCAATTTTCAATGCTGATTTGGCTTAATAGTGTTGGTCAGTCTGTATTATATTGTTGAAAGAAAATTAAAATTTGTTTTCCATGCATTCACGCTAGCGTGTTCTGTGGTTCAGATGAGTCTCATCAGTACACACAAGTTTGCAGTCAAATGATAAAGTATTGCAAAGGAATATCTTTGAAATTCTTTCTCATAATGTTCAGGTTATATGCTATATTTTAGTTTTTTACTTGTCAGGGAAAATGAGAAAAAATAAAAAGCTTATTATGCTAGGCTTGATGTAATTCTACATGACACTCACTGCCTGTATAGGTAAATGAGTGAGTGACCAAAACACTACTAGATCCACAGCAACTTGCCACATAAATAAGGTATCAGACAGTTTCTGTGCCACCCCTGTGTGAGCAGTGGTCTCAGTCTGGCCACCACTATGAAAATTGTCTACAGTTGAAAAAGAAGCAGATGAAATAGCTGATAAGAGAGGAAGGACTAATTCAGTGGTGTATTCCGCTTGTATTTCTTGCCAGAAACCAGAAAAGAGGTTTGCAGGTACAGCCATCCAATTTTGGTGGCAGTTTTTCTGACATTTGTATTATTCATATCGATATCGGAATTATATCGTATCGACCGAAATTAGGAGTTATATCGTGATATAAATTTTAGCCATATCGTCCAGCCCTAGTTGGCACAGATGGTACTTATACTTGTTTTTCACACATTTTCATAGTTTGGCTTATACAGAGGTGGAAAGTAACAAATTACATTTAGTCGTGTTACTGTAGTTGAGTAGTTTTTTTGTGTACTTGTACTTTTTAAAGTAGATTTTACAACCTGTAATTTTACTTTTACTTAAGTATGTTTTGTATTAAGATTTGTAATTCGCTACATTTCAAATACATTTCGTTACTGAGTAAAAAAAAAAAAAACAATAAAAAAAGTCAACATCAAACTTACGTGTACTTGTACCGTTGCAGTCGTAGTCACAATTTAACTGTTACGGGACGCTCTTTGTTCCGTATTTTTATCAGTGGGAGAGAAATGCTGCAGATTAGACTGAGACAGGGTGATGTGTATGAAACAGAAGGAAACTGCTGCTACCGTGGGAATTAGAAAGTGTTTAGTTATTATTTTAAGTAGTGTTCACTTTTAATCTTGGTGACGCCGTGTGTGTGCAGGTTTATCAGCATAACAACCTGTTTATTACTCCACTGTTTGAGTAGCGCAGTGGGCAGAGCGCATATTTTTCTGCCCTAGATTCGAGTTCAGCTTAGGGCGAAACTAAAGCAACTGGGGTGGGCATTGCTCCCCCTGGATTTTCTCACTGCCCACCTAAGCAACACAGCCAGAACCGGGGCTGCATATCAGTGTGTCAGTGTCACTGCATCATTAAGCTCCACTTGGCTACAACTATTAAGATTCTGGAGTGTATATGTGGGAATTTGTGCACGTCCAGATGTGACAAAGATGCCCAGGTTTTATCCCAAGTTAAGTTGAGGTCAGGGCTCTGTGACACTGGAGTTTCTTTCAATCAACTTTTCTTCATGTAAAACAGGAAAGGGCCTTCCCTAAACTGTTACGCTTTGTTTAAATTATTGATATACTACACCAGGGAGCGTCCTGACACTTACAGTACAGGTACGTATGTCCGTGTGGAGTATTTTAGAAAGTGGTAAAACAGCGACATCTAGAGCTTACATGCGGTACCGCTCAGAAATATAAAGGACCATCGCTCTGTTAATAACAGTGCTGCTGGGTCCTAGTGCACTATAGTTCATATTAAAATAAATGCTGATCACAACCACAGATAAAATAAAAACATTAGTTTAGCATTACGTGTAAAATGGAGAAAGCTTTAAAAAACACAAATGAAGGGATAAAAAAGCGTGTGAGAAATACATGTGAGAAACAGCATGTCCACAATGCAAAAAAGGTTTATTCAGAGCATTTCTTTCTTTAGCTAACTTTGCCAGTTCGTTCAGTCTGCCGCTTTGAGTAGAGACTATCGGCCTCGTCTCAAATGACGCACCCTCCCTACTTACACTACTGCACTACTCCAAATAAACACTGTAAAAACACTCACCTTAAATACAGATTTATTGTTGGATAAAGACTTCACCACCTTAATTAAACTTAATTAAACCATTTAGCAAGAGAAATAACTCACATCAGCATTTTATAAAGGCTTTCACAAAGCATGAACAAATTAAGACGCGTCCTGAAGCAGCTGAGGTAAACGGTACAGACTTCTCTATACTACCTGATTACAGTTTTACCTCACTCACTTTAATTACTTCATTTTCTTTATTCTTTCACACTGTTGTAAATTGTTCCACACTAACACACCACCATGTCAGTGTCACTGCAGTGCTGAGAATGATCCACCACCTAAATAATACCTGCTCTGTGGTGGTGCTGTGGGGGTCCTGACCATTAAAGAACAGAGTAAAAGCAGGTAGAGAAAAAGATGGACTACAGTCATTAATTGTAGAACTACAAAGTGCTTCTGTATGGTAAGCGGAGCTGATAAAATGGACTACACTGATCATCCATAATATTAAAACCACCACCTTGTTTATACACTCACTGTCCACTGTGTAGTGTTAACTGAACAGAGATCTGAACACAGTTGTTTAGTGTGAACTTGGTATTAGTGGTTAAGGTACTGGGCTAGCAATCAAAAGGTTGCTGGTTCAAGCCACACCATTGGTGAGTTGTCACTGTTGTGTCCCTTAGCGAGGCCCTTAACCCTTAATTACTAGAACTGTGATAAGTGTAAGTATAAAATAGGAGAAGTAAATTGGTTCCTTTGCCATGTACAGCCTCTTTTCCTTAAATATCTGGACACCTTTACTTCCTCTGTATTGTGTCCACATTCCAGTTCCCAGTTTGTTCCCACATCTCACAACTCAGATTCCCTCAAAATAAAGAGCAGCATGGAGAGCAACTGTAACTTTAATCTTCCATAAACCTTCCACTCTTTTTCAGCCTCTGTCCCAACTTTTTATAGCAGTCAGTGAAATCATTGGAAATCTTTTTTTAAGAGAATAAAGACACCAGAGAATGAACGAATCACAGTTTCTTCTTTTTATTACATTTTTACAGAACATCAGCTTTTAACACATTTAGATCTGGTTCACGAAGTCATCCGTCGTTGTCTTGATGTAAAGACGTCGTCTTAATGGCAGCACGTCTCTCTGAAATCCCGATACATGCTTCCACATCAGTGGTATCCTCACACGTCGCCCATGTCGTGGGTCCTGATGCACCTCCACAGGTACAGAAACTGTGAACACATTAAAAACACTTAAACCACCAGACCTGCATCCCTGACAGTTAAATAAAGGTTCTAATCACGGTTGGCCTTTAGATGTCTTCTGTTTCCAGCTTTCATGAAACCGTCGGCGGCTCCGCCATAAAAGCGTCTCCAGTGCAGCAGCCAGGGCTTCAGGTTCTGCGTAATAAGACTCGTCCAGAGTGAAGATTTCATCCAGGAGCTCAGCATCTCAGTCTGAGAGAGAAAAAGAATAAATAACAGATTACTAGCAGACAGTTCTATTCAAGATCATTCGTGATGTAAAGAACACGCACCTGAAGATGGAATAAATAACGCTCTGTGTACTGCCGTTCAGTCCATCTGGGCGTAACGCACGAATAGATGAGAGCAATCAGCCGGTCCAGAAAGAGCCTTCATCTCCGGTACTGCGTCAACTAAACAATGGTGTGTTTAACTACACTTGTAGTGCAGCACAGATTAATTCCAGACTCTATAGAGCACAGACTCTCTTACTGAGATGATCTGATGCACCCTCGCTCTTCACAGAATTCCCAGCAGCACCAGCTCAAAGACGATGGCCATAAAGTTGACGTGCTGGATCTGTGAGTAAAAGGAAAACAGATTTTCTATTAGAATGGTAGGACTGTGGTTCTGACTGATGGCGTAGTCGCTATGGGTAACTGCATGGGTGGCATCTGGCAGTCGACACATATAGTAGTAAATATAGTGTCAGGTTCAGACTGAGTCAAACTCACCCCGATCTGCGCCAGCTCCACTTCGGCCCACATCAGTCCGATTCTCCAGCATCTGTATCAGCCGGTCGTACCTTCAGTGGAAGACGCGCAGATCCTAGGAGAGAAACGCTCAAGACGTTATTAAATCATTCGCACATCGCTTGAATTATTAGATCTGTGTTTTTCTGTCGTGTTACCCTCTTTTTTGCAGCCGCCAGTACGAGTGTAAAGATCTACACCGTCTGGACCTAGTCTTCGGGTTACTCATTGAACCACCCGTGCAGGAGGATCTGCCCGAGGGTGAGACGCTTGCTGGGCTTCTTCTTGAGGCATTGTTCAATCAGATGGCAGCAGGCTGGCGAGTGCGACAATGCACATTCAAATTATAATGTGTTTAGATCTGAAGAAGATACACCGATCAGGCATAACATTATGACCACCTTCCTAATAATGGCCTCCATTGATCGGACTCGTTTGTCCAACACATCCCACGGGCGCTCGGTTGAATCGAGATCTGGGGAATCCATGGAAGGGTGGACGTGGTCCTCAAATGCTTAGGTAGTAGCTACGACCCAACCCAAAGTTTCCCAGCAGAATGTTGGCAGAACTTCTTCCCATAGTGCGTCCTGGTGCCATGTGTTCCCCCAGGTAAGCGACGTGGACAGGGGTCACCATGGGCATCCTGACTGGTCTGCTGCTACCTTTGAGCTACAGGAGCTTGTCTGTTGGATCGGGCCACACATGCATCAGTGAGCCTTGGCTGCCCATGAACCTGTCGCTGGTTTACCACTCTACCCTCCCTGGACCACCCCACAAGAGCTGCAGATTTGGAGATGCTCTGACCCAGTCATCTATCCATCACGATTCGCTCCTTGATAGAGTCACTTCACCTGTCAGTGGTCATAATGTTATGCCTGGTTAGCGTATGTGCAGGTCTTAATGTATATATTTCCTTACCATCAGACACACCAGGTTTGAACACTAGATGCCCTTTGGTGATCTCCTTCTTAGACCGAAATGGCAGGCGTCCACAAACCAAGACAAACAGAAGTACGCCCAGACTCCAGACGGTCGCAGGGCAGCCATAGTACTTCTGCTTGGTTATCCACTCAGGTGGCGAGTATACCCACGTGCCTACATAAACAAAGAAGACAAACTAGTACCCAAAGTCCAAACCAAAGGACCCATCCCCCCATTGGTGCACAGTTACCTGAATATGTGTTGTAGGGAGTGTCCTTCAACAGGTCGCCGCATCCAAAATCGATCAGCTTCACCTCCAGCGTCTCTGTGTTCAGAAGGACGTTCTGGAGCTTGATGTCCCTGTGCAGGACCCCGCGATCCCGGCAGTGGAGCACCGCCAGGACCACCCGCCGCATTACGTGCCGGGCGAACCGCATCCTCAGCCTGCCCGTCTTGAGCATCAGCTGGTGGAGGTCTACACAGGGGACGGGCCGCTCCAGGATCAGGATGCAGCGCTCGGGCGTGTCGAACCACTCCAGGAGCTTCAGAACGTACGGGCTGGCGGGCGGCCTGGACACCATGCGCATCAGGGCCACCTCGACGGGGAGCAACTCTGTCTCACCGGGCTGATGGTAGAAGAGACAAGGATAAATGATTTAATGTAAATCCAGTCCATACAGTATTTACTTCATCTGAAAGGTAAAGTCACTTACAATCCTGGTAAATCTGAGGTGCTCATCCTTCACCACGTATTTGATGGCAACCTAAACAAATACAAGTAAACGATCATTAGTAGATTTTTAATACAAGGATTGGGAGAGACTCGAGAAGGTCCTAGTAGGACGCCATGGGTGTCTGGAGCTGTGCTGACTGCATTTGCTCAAGGCGCTCCACAGGGTTCAAGTCTGGGAAGCCAGCTCACGAAACGAGACCTTCTTCAGGAGTAACTCGGACCGCCGACACGTGGACTCCATGAGACATCCAAAGGCATCCCGTGGTATCCGGTATCACCAAGGACTCAGATCTTCTTAGTGTGCATTCCGGGTTTGTCTCAATAATGTCCCGGTAGGTTGTAGGGAGGATCCTGGGGAGGATCCGTAGATAGGGAACAAAGGGAATTCAGGGTGAAGGGTACTCGGAAGCCCCTGTGACCCTATAAGGTCCTGGAAGGTTGTCACGGGTATCTGAAGCAAAGGGAGGATCCAGGGGAGGATCCGTAAAGCCAACACGACCATTGAGGAGGTCCCACAGATGCTCAATTGGGTTCAAGTCTGGGACCAAAGGGAATTCAGGGGGCCAGGGTGTTACTCGGAAGTCCCCGTGACCCAATAAGGTCCTGGAAGGTCGTTGCAGGTATCTGGAGACATAGGGCCAGGGTAGTACTCGGAAGTCTTGGTCATGCTCTTCTAGCTGTGCTGGAAGATCCCATCTGTCCCAGTGACCCAATAAAGTCCTGGTAGGTCATCACAGGTATCTGGAGTCATAGGAGGATCCAGGGGAGGATCAACACAACAAACTGATACTCACCTGGTTCCCGTCCACCTTACGGACGCCTTCGTAGACTGAACCGCAGCCTCCCTTTCCCAGCAGCTCTCCAATGGTGTATCGGCTCTCGAAGCTGTTCGGGTTCGTGTCGGTCGTCTTCTCCTCTTCATGTCCTCCATCGGCAGTTTCTGCTTTAGTGGTTTCATCTTTAGCGGTTTCTCCTTCACCGTGTTCTCTTTCAGTGGGTTCTTCTTCAGCGGGTTCTCCTTTATCAGTTTCTCCTTTACCGGGGTCTCCTTCAGTGGGTTCTCCTTCAGCATCTTTAACACAAGTATCACCAATGATGCTTCATGTGGTGTTATGTGGACCAAAAATAAGGGTCCAAATAAAGGGCCGGCGTACTCACCCTTGTTCTCGGGAGCATCACAGACGACTTCTCCAGAACTGATCCCTCCTATGAAGCCCAAGGGTTAAATATATAGTCACTAGAGTTCAATAGTGTGGGACTCGAATGTGGTGGTGTTAAGGTTACCTGGAGCTTCAGAAGACGCCTGCGGTTCCTGTGATTCCTCCAACTGAATCTCCCTGTCCAATAACGTCTCACTGGAGTCTGATTTCGAATCGTCCTTGTACCCCTTCTGATTCAGACGCATTAAACTGGGGTTACAGAGCCGAGAACCGAACCCCTCCCCTCCCGGAGTATAGTGGTGATGATAATTCACCTCGCTCTCGACTGTTTCTTCTTCTCTCTCAGTCAGGTTCTGAATGGCGCTGATCCACGCCCGTCTACCTGCCTCACAGTCGGCCTGGAATGTACAGCTCCTGTACACACACGGTGATAGATTCAGATTACAGTGGGGTCAAAAAGTATTTAGTCAGCCACTGATTGTGCAGGTTCTCCTACTTAGAAAGATGAGAGAGGTCTGTAATTTTCATCATAGGTACACTTCAACTATGAGAGACAAAATGAGAAAAAAAATCCAGGAAATCACATTGTAGGATTTTTAAAGAATTTATTTGTAAATTATGGTGGAAAATAAGTATTTGGTCAATAACAAAAGTTCAACTCAATACTTTGTAACATAACCGTTACCTGTATTAATGGCACCTGTTTGACCTCGTTATCTGTATAAAAGACACCTGTCCACAGCCTCAAACAGTCAGACTCCAAACTCAACCATGGCCAAGACCAAAGAGCTGTCGAAGGACACTAGGAAGAAAATTCTAGACCTGCACCAGGCTGGGAAGAGTGAATATACAATAGGCAAGCAGGTTGGTGTGAATAAATCAACTGTGGGAGCAATTGTAAGAAAATGGAAGACATACAAGACCATTGATAATCTCCCTTGGGGTCAAGATCTCATCCCGTGGGGTCAAAATGATCATGAAAACGGTGAGCAAAAATCCCAGAACTACACGGAGGGACCTGATGAATGACCTGCAGAGAGCTGGGACCAAAGTAACAAAGGCTACCATCAGTAACACACTACACCGAGAGGGACTCAAATCCTGCAGTGCCAGGCGTGTCCCCCTGCTTAAGCCAGTACATGTCCAGGCCCGTCTGAAGTTTGCCAGAGAGCATATGGATGATCCAGAAGAGGATTGGGAGAATATCATGTGGTCAGATGAAACCAAAATTGAACTTTTTGGTAAAAACTCAACTCGTCGTGTTTGAAGAAGAAGAACCCAACAACACCATACCTACTGTGAAGCATGGGGGTGGAAACATCATGCTTTGGGGCTGTTTTTCTGCAAAGGGGACAGGACGACTGATCCGTGTTAAGGGAAGAATGAACGGGGCCATGTATCGTGAGATTTTAAGCCAAAACCTCCTTCCATCAGTGAGAGCATTGAAGATGGAACGTGGCTGGGTCTTCCAGCATGACAATGATCCCAAACACACCGCTCGGGCAACGAAGGAGTGGCTCCGTAAAAAGCATTTCAAGGTCCTGGAGTGGCCTAGCCAGTCTCCAGACCTCAACCCCATAGAAAATTTGTGGAGTCCGTGTTGCCCAGCGACAGCCCCAAAACATCACTGCTCTAGAGGAGATCTGCATGGAGGAATGGGCCAAAATACCAGCTACAGTGTGTGCAAACCTGGTGAAGACTTACAGGAAACGTTTCACCTCTGTCATTGCCAACAAAGGTTATGTTACAAAGTATTGAGTTGAACTTTTGTTATTGACCAAATACTTATTTTCCACCATAATTTACAAATAAATTCTTTAAAAATCCTACAATGTGATTTCCTGGATTTTTTTTTCTCATTTTGTCTCTCATAGAAGTGTACCTATGATGAAAATTACAGACCTCTCTCATCTTTCTAAGTAGGAGAACTTGCACAATCAGTGGCTGACTAAATACTTTTTGACCCCACTGTATATAGGATGCAGACAGACAGACAGGTTGAGTAGATAGATAAACAGACATTCAGACAGAGAGATGGATAGACAGATAGATAAATAGTATGTCTATCGATCTGTCTTTTGATAATCTATCTGTCTGTGTGCCTATATCTGTCTGTCTTTCGATTATCTATTTATCTATAATCTATCTTCCTGTCTATCTGTCTATCCATCTGTCTATCTAGCATTTGTCTGTCTTTTTATTAATCATTTGTCTGTCTATTGATCATCTATCTATCTGTCTTTATATCAGTCTGTCTCTAACAGTCTGTTTTTGTATCTGTCTATCAATCATCTTGTCTATCTATTGTCTGTCTATTGATCATCTATCTGTCTGTCTGACTATCTGTCTGTCTAATATTTGTCTGTCTGTCTAATCTATCTAGCTATCATCTGTCTGTCTATTGATCATCTATCTGTCTGTCTATTGATCATCTATCTGTCTGTCTGTCTGACTATTTGTCTGTCTAATATGTGTCTGTCTGTCTATTGATCATCTATCTGTCTGTCTGTTGATCATCTGTCTGTCTGTCTGTCTATTGATCATCTGTCTGTCTATCTCTAATGATTATAGATCTGGTCTTTCCTTGTGGGCGTGACCACCCAGAAGCAGAAGTTTCTCCCGGCGTCCTCACAGCTCTGGACCGAACAGCGCTGCAGGTCTTCAGCCAGCACCGTGAAGTCACGCTGGGGGAATAGAACATAAAACCTTCTTATTTATACAGTCGATGATATAAACACCGGTGAAATCGTCCCAGACGTAACCGCGATGGGGGCGGTTTGGGACACAGCCCGGCACAGAAGTCCGCTGTGATGCGCTTGAATTATGAGGGGCGTACGGCCGCGGTGCATTATGGGTATTTCACAGAGTCCAGGAGAGAGCTGATTTAGATCATGTAAAGTCATGTGACCTACCTTAAACCTCTTCTTGTATAGAAGCTGATTGTTCTGTATGATGAACCACCGCCTGCAGATCAAACACATCGTATATATATAATATTGAGTGTATATATATATAATTGATATTGATAATTATATATATAAATATATATATATAAATATGACCTAAAACATCATCAGATTTTCACACGAGTCCTAAAAGTAGATAAAGAGAACCCAGTTAAACTAATGAGACAAAAATATTGTACTTCGTCATTTATTTATTGAGGAAAATGATCCAATATCACATATTTGTGAGTGGCAAAAGTATGTGAACCTTTGCTTTCAGTATCTGGTGTGACCCCCCTTTGCAGCAATAACTGCAACTAAACGTTTCCGGTAACTGTTGATCAGTCCTGCACACCGGCTTGGAGGAATTTTAGCCCATTCCTCCGTACAGAACAGCTTCAACTCTGGGATGTTGGTGGGTTTCCTCACATTAACTGCTCGCTTCAGTTCCTTCCACAACATTTCGATTGGATTAAGGTCAGGACTTTGACTTGGCCATTCCAAAACATGAACTTTATTCTTCTTTAACCATTCTTTGTAGAACGACTTGTGTGCTTAGGGTCGTTGTCTTGCTGCATGACCCACCTTCTCTTGAGATTCAGTTCATGGACAGATGTCCTGACATTTTCCTTTAGAATTCTCTGATATAATTCAGAATTCATTGTTCCATCAATGATGGCAAGCCGTCCTGGCCCAGATGCAGCAAAACAGGCCCAAACCATGATACTACCACCACCATGTTTCACAGATGGGATAAGGTTCTTATGCAGTGTTTTCCTTTCTCCAAACATAACTCTTTTCATTTAAACCAAAATGTTCTATTTTGGTTTCATCCCTCCACAAAACATTCTTCCAATAGCCTTCTGGCTTGTCCATGTGATCTTTAGCAAACTGCAGACGAGCAGCAATGTTCTTTTTGGAGAGCAATGGCTTTCTCCTTGCAACCCTGCCATGCACACCACTGTTGTTCAGTGTTCTCCTGATGGTGGACTCATGAACATTAACATTAGCCAATGTGAGAGAGGCCTTCAGTTGCTTCGAAGTTACCCTGGTGTCCTTTGTGACCTCGCCGACTATTACACGCCTTGCTCTTGGAGTGATCTTTGTTGGTCGACCACTCCTGGGGAGGGTAACAATGGTCTTGAATTTCCTCCATTTGTACACAATCTGTCTGACTGTGGATTGGTGGAGTCCAAACTCTTTAGAGATGGTTTTGTAACCTTTTCCAGCCTGATGAGCATCAACAACTCTTTTTCTGAGGTCCTCAGAAATCTCCTTTGTTCGTGCCATGATACACTACCACAAACATGTGTTGTGAAGAGCAGACTTTGATAGATCCATGTTCTTTAAATAAAACAGGGTGCCCACTCACACCTGATTGTCATCCCATTGATTGAAAACACCTGACTCTAATTTCACCTTCAAATTAACTGCAAATCCTAGAGGTTCACATACTTTTGCCACTCACAAATATGTAATATTGGATCATTTTCCTCAATAAATAAATGACCAAGTATAATTTTTTTGTCTCATTTGTTTAACTGGGTTCTCTTTATAGGACTTGTGTGAAAATCTGATGATGTTTTAGGTCATATTTATGCAGAAATATAGAAAATTCTAAAGAGTTCACAAACTTTCAAGCACCACTGTATATATACATATATAGGGGGGCCCAAAATAATTTTTTGCACTGGGGCCCATGAGCTCCTAGTTACGCCACCGAACTCTGTTGTCTTGCGTTGTGTACTGATTTTATCAAAACTATACGTGGGGGCCCACAGGCAGGTTAAAGCGCCTCTGCATGTGACCCATGTGTACTGTCCAATAAAACAACTGTACCTGTGTCTCTGTGGTGCAATCGGTTAGCGCGTTCGGCTGTTAATTGAAAGGTTGGTGGTTCAAGCCCACCCAGGGACGAGTGCCTTTTATTGCACAACCTGCCTGTTGATGAAACGGATATGAGACACAACAACAATGTGTAGTCCCACAGAATAGTGGAAATAAGTAACTGAAAACATCCAGTATACAACAGTCCTACAAGCACAAATATCCACCTGATAAGTGACTATACAAAGTGGAAGAACGTCCTTTTGGTTTCAGTAGACGTTAAATGAAGATACTCTACCAACGTGGGGCTCGAACCCACAACCCTGAGATTAAGAGTCTCATGCTCTACCGACTGAGCTAGCTGGGCTTAAGCAACATGTCAGAACAGACAGCTCATCGATCAGACCATCAGCGAGATGTAGGTTTAATTCACTAACATCACGACCAGATTAAGAACTAATTCACAGTTTACAAACAAACACAATTCAGAATAAACAACAGAAACAGACACAGACTTACTGTCGCTGTATTGTATTATAGTGTTAAATTGTAGCCTATTTTATTGAGATTATGCTTTAATGCTGTATTTTCTTACATTTATTTAATCCAGCACAATGGTTAAACTGCACAACCCAACAAGTTAAAATAACCCATCATGTGTTCTGTCCAATATTTACACAGTGCTGGTTTCCAAATAACACATTTTCACCTGCATTCGGCCTTTTCTTTCCTGTATACCAAAAACATCGCCATAGCAGGTCTACAACACGTTACAAAAACACTTGGGACACTTTATTTTTGCTTTCTTTATCTTGCCGTTGTCATGTTGTATTGAAACTAAAATAAATAAATAAAAACTTAAAATTAAAAAGCAAGTGTTTAGGTTCATTCATCATCTTAACACATATTACAAACTAATCAAGCTCGTCAAATTTCAGACATTGTTCACGTAAACAAAAATCTCAGTTGGAAGCACAAGGTGATTCATTTATTTATAGACGGTGCTGTTTATGGTTTTACACTTTAAAACATGAACAGTTAAAAAATAACAACAAACACAACAACAACAATTTAATAATAATGTCACAAATCTGTACCCAAGTAACAAACTGTCATTTATCTAGCACCACTAGATGGGAACGATCTCTGTACAACATTTTGAACTTCACTTTAAAAGTCAGTTCAGTGTGTTTTACTGTAGTAAGAATAGCTCCACATGTTTTATATGTAATGTTTATGGTATTTAAGATGGATGGATAGATGGAAGTTAACATGTAATCTAAGGTGACTCTTAAGTTTATTCGCTGCTGTTGGCTTATAAAGTTTTACTGAACAAACTGGCTCGTATTTTGGCACTGATGTACCTTCCTGAATGGTGATCTGCTTGGTTGACACAACTAGCACAAGTAATCGTGGTCTACACCCCACAAGCGCTCTGTTGTACTTGCGCATGTGCTGAACGCTACCATCCTGAAACTGCTAACGTTTCTAAACCTTGAAACTCACACCGGCTCCCAAATGAAACTTGCCATTTGCTGAGTAAATAAAGACAAAAAGAAAAACACACACACACAACTTCAGACTTTACTTTTACATCTCAGATTTTTTAAACTTACATGATTGATATAATTCTGAGCTAATTTAGAAGTTTTAGGCAGTAAATAAAAGTAATTTTAGTTAAACATTACCACCCAAGTATTAAAAAACAAACTGTTCCACTGTTGGAAAATTGCATTGAGTTAAGTTTAGGACCCAGTTGGCCATTTTGGTGTTACAATTCGGCATAGAGCAGTCACAGGTGGAACACTATTCTCTACTCAGCATTGATAACAGTGTTTTTACCCAAATAAAACCAGGTTCCACTGAGATTTGAACTCCGATCACTGGATTCAAAGTCCAGAGTGCTAACCATTACACCATGGAACCAAGTTGGCTATTAGATGGCGCTGTAAACAATGATTTGTGATTATATTTTGGGATGGAGCAGTCACATGTGGAACACTAACACTACTAGTGCTGTTATGATATTCAAGCTGGATGAATGGATGGAAATTAACATGTCATTTAAGGTGACTCTAAACTAGCACAAGCAATTGTGATGCTCTGTTGTACTGCACATGCGCTGAATGCTACCATCCTGAAACTGCTAATGTTTCTCAATCTTAGACCTCACACCGGCCCCCGAATAAAAGCAGTAAGGTCCCACCGAGATTTGAACTCGGATCGCTGGATTCAGAGTCCAGAGTGCTAAACATTACACCATGGAACCCTGACACCACCAGAACTAAAGATAATGATTCGCCATTTGCTAAGTAAATAAAGCAAAAATACACAGCTTCAGACTTTACTTTTACATCTCAAGTTATTTAAACTTACATGATTTATATAATTGACTGAAATCAATTGACAAAACTGAGGTAATTTAGAAGTGTTAAACACTAAATAAAAGTAATTTTAGTTAAACATTGCCACCCAAGTATCAAAATCACAACAAAACGTTCCACTGTTGGAAAATTGCATTAAGTTCAGGACGCAGTTGGCCCGTCCCTCCTTGTCGCTCTGAAGCAGATGATTTGATGTTTGTGCACCTGTTCAGGAGATCACAAGTCACTAATGATCACACAGAAGTCACTTGATTTTAATACTGTTTGTTTTTGAAATGAGATCCAACAAGCTCATGGTAAGGTGTCCAAATAATTTTTGCCACATAGTGTATCATTACTATTGCTAAGGAGTTAATATGTGTGTCTACATCACGTCACGTATCTATACGTGTCTAACATACGTATCAATTCTATTAATATTCATAAGCATGCACACACACACACATACACAATTACATGGTTCCACATTCACATGTTTTTGCAGTATGTGTTATGTAGATAATATTTAGGTGATTTGATGTATTTTTTTTAGTTTAGAGGTTTTGTGTTTTGCTTCACTGTATGTATGGTGCATCATTAAACTGTTGTACATTATTTATTCTATTTTGTATTAGATGAGATGGTTTGTCTCTGTATTGACTTGCGATTCATTTTTAAATGACAGCTAACGATAGTGATCTGACTCTTTTAAGTATTTTGTATAACATATAAAATGTTGACTTCATCAAAAAGAATCGACTCCTTCAGCTTCTAACGGCTCATTGCTGAGTACGATCAACTTAGTGAATCGACTCTTTCGAGTTTATTTTTGTCGTTTGCCTTAAATAACCGGATTAAAGAATCGACTCATTTGATTCATTTGAACGCGCAGACTCACTCGCTCTCCCGCTGTGAGCTTCTCAAACTGAACTGCGTCTTTCTGTACATGAGGAAGAAATCTATGTAAAGATCTCAAATAACATGAACCTGAAGGTCTGAACTTACATTGTAGAAAAGAAAAACAAGCCAGTAGCAGCAGTGTGCACATTAAACCATTTACAGAAGGGTCATTAAGTTTGGCTAATAGAAATAATGGCATGTTTCTGACTAGAATGAGAGGGGCAGTAAAAAGATCTCACACTTGTCAGAGACAACGTTTGAAGTCCAGGTCAATAGGACCTGCTAGTTAGAGAAGGCTCACTTGTTTGTTAGTTTAAGTCCAAAAGTGGGTGTGGCCCGTACGGGGATCGAACGCGCGACCTTGGCGTTATTAGCACCACGCTCTAACCAACTGAGCTAACCGGCCTGTTCATCTATTCTCTCTTTAGATCTTTATACATAATTCTATTCAAGCAGCTGAAACGGACTTTCTTAATACACATCTAAGAGGTTTTGTGGGTTCTTATATGTGTAAACTATCTAAACTATATATTTCTTAAAGTTCTTGACTGAGCTTAATGCCACCAACCAGTGACTGGAGCAGATACGACTCAGGTCCTGCACACAGTAAGTAGTGCTGATACACAGTACCAGCCTGCACACCAGAGAGGCTCCAAACGTCAAGTTTTTACTCATTAAATCATGTTTGTGAACTTTGTGGAATGAATGTAGGATTTGTACGTGTAGATTCTGGGTTTTAGGAAGTTGAGCTACTGCTAATATTGTAGCGTTTCTACGGCATCAAAGATGAAATGGGATATGAAATCTGTTCTTTCAATGAACATGTGGACAAACACCCATTCACACACTTAGACATTCATACCACAAATACACAGCCTACAGCTGATAGCTGCAGAACCCAAAGCCATTGATGCATTTCTCGCATAGCCAGCCTATTTCCAGTGCTGAATAACACGGTCACGGTGGATCCTAACACCACAGCTGAATTGATGTTTTAATTGTTCATTAAGACTTCACTAAGAGTTATTACCATCAAGCAAATGTAAAGCATATTTCTATATGAAGAGCATCTGTTTCCAGATAATATACACTGAGGTTTAATTGTCTGATCATCAGACATGGTTGTGCAGAAAAAGGCACACGTCCCTGGGTGGGCTCGAACCACCAACCTTTCGGTTAACAGCCGAATGCGCTGACCAATTGCGACACAGAGACACATGCACAGCCAACAGCACAGCTGTTTCATTGGACGGTACACACAAAAAATCTAATCTCTCTCTATACAGGCTCACTGTGGAGGCAAATTGGTGGTTAAGTGGGCGGGTCTAAACTGATGAAGACTGAATGAATGTACCACAATACAGTATAGTTTAGATAGAACACACATATAAGAACCCACAAAACCTCTTAGATGTGTATTAAGAAAGTCTGATCATAAGAAATGACTAGACAGAGATGTCTGAAGTAGGACTGAGATCTCGGATCATTAAAATAACATGAAACTGCTGCATTTCTGGTGCAATAACAACCAGTTTTAGGAGCCGCTCATTTTTCCAGATCTTCACTGAAAGTGTGCAGAATCTCAAATGGTTTTTGTGCTGCCATGCAGCTGGTTGAATGGAGTTAGTGTAGAATTATGTACAAAGATCTAAAGAGAGAACAGATTAACTGGCCGATTAGCTCAGTTGGTTAGAGCGTGGTGCTAATAATGCCAAAGTCGTGGGTTCGATACCCACGCTGGCCACACCCACCTTAATGATTAAAGCTAGCATGGCTGAGAGTCAGGTGAGCATGTGCTGTGTATCAGGACTTTCTAACCTGAGTAATTTAATCACTGAAAGTAAGAATACCACCCTGTTCTTCTGCCATCTTTAATTCTGGCTTCATTTCACCTAATGAACGTGGCATGACCTTTATAAATGGTTCGGACGCGACTGTGAGGTCGCTTTTTAGATCGGAGGCCTGAAAAAAGGTCTTGGTGACATGAAACCTGAAACGCAACCCTATAGGGTCGCGTGAGGCACGAGGGCGGTGTCAGATTGCCAAAAATTCAAATTTTGAGCTGGAAAGGGTGGGATTACAAAACTGGTATTAGATTACCAAACAGTCATGACAGCCTCCCAGGTCGTTTTGAGCCCAACCGATGTCATATACAGCACCGCCGCGATGAGTGGGTCGCCCAGATGGCATCAGTTTGTCCCCAAGTGTCATCATTCCCAAAGTAGGGAACTAAAGGTGCTGGGTTAGTATTTTTTTTTTGACGAACCCAAGGTCGAAACCTTACCAAAACTGTACAGGAGGGTCTGCCGTGCCGAGACGCATCAAATGACACGTTCCGTTTTGAGACTTTGTTTTGGCAAAACCTTAATGTTTAGGGGTTAGGATCACCAAAATGACCCGGATAACCAAAGTGTTTTTTCTCATTTTTAGGCCGAATCAAAGTACCAAACTTCACCAAGCTTGTCCACGGTGATCCCCTCGCCGAGCCGCACCAAGTGACTGAAGCGTTTACCACTTGACTTAACCCTTTCAGCCAAAAAAATATCACAGTGTTAGAGCCTTACTGAAAACATTTTTCAGAAACTGACTGTGCCATTTGGTGCGGCTCGGCGTGGCGATCCTCCAGGACGAATCTGGTAAAGTCTGGGCTATTGGTTTGGCTTAAAACCCTAAAAAACCCCTTTGGTAATCCAAGACGCTTTGGTAATTTTTTCCCCTAAACATGGGTGAAATGGTTCCAGAATGGAAGAAAAACCAATTTTTCTCAACAATCCGCCATTTATTAACAACATGAACATATCACACACGAGCGCAACGGCAAAAAACACTATTTACGAGAACATTACTCACCGATACAAACCCATCAACAACACGTGGTCATGGCACATAAACATGTGCACCCGATATTAAACATATTCCGTGATTGAGTAAAAGAAATGTAAATATTCGTAAAAAAAATTTTTTTTAACTTATAACTTAAAAACCCATTATACAAAATCAACTTGAACTTGCCCCTAGGCTAAACAACAATGTACTGCTGTGGTAACAGTAAAACACCCAAAAAAACATTAAACACTCTAAAACGTGGCACTGGGCTCGAGGGGCATTTCCTCCACTTGTTCTTCTTTGTCCGAGGAAGAAGAGGACGTGAGCACCAGCATGCTCAGTCGAACGGTGGGCTTGCCGGATTCGGTGATCGCCTTCATTGCATCCTGACTTACCTTCACTGGAGTCCCGACGTAGTTGTGTTCCGGAGAGGGCCCACCTCCCAAGATGTCGTAACCCTAGTTCAACATGAAAAGATACTAAAACATTAGACGATGCCAATGTTCACTGTCATTATTACATACGACAATCGACGTGATGTCTTACCGGGTGAGGACTAGACTTCCTGGGCATCCTCAAGACGAAGGGTTCATCCGACTCTGATGAAGTGTCCAGGATGGCACGTCTCACGTGCTTGCGCTTGGAATCTTGAACCTCTTCTGAAGAGGACTTTTCCTCCTCAGGTCGTCTGGTGTCCTCTCCAGAAGAGTCGGTGTCGACAGTCCCTGACTCGCCGAATTCCTGGCGGAGGCTGTGGAGGGTACTGGGGCGGCTGCTGCTGGGGCGGCTGCTGCTGCAGTGGGGGCGGTCTTCGGGCTCCTCCTCTCCCTCCTGCAATCTGCGAACACCAGCGGCCTCCTGTACCGTGTTCAGCGGCACATAGAATTTGGAGGCGACTGCCTCGGAATGGCACATCGCCCGGTGTATGGACAGCCTTTTGTGTGGAGTCAGGTTCTTTGTCTGAGAACACAACATTAAACAGATAAATCAAAATGAAACTTTATAACATTATTGAACATGCATTCTAACACCTCGATGACTGTACACTCACGTGGTGCACCATGGAGGTACGAAGATGGCGGAAGGTAAAACTGCCTCCAAACCCCATCCGTGTCCACTCAGTCTTGAAGTAGCTGAGGACCTTCTCGCACCTCCCGCCGACCGAGTTAAAGAAGAAGTACGGGGACTCACTGCCGACGAACTGGTCACGGACACTGAGCAGCCCATCGAACCACTGGAGCTCGGACAGTGTCAGGCTCAGCTGGGCGTGGTCTTCCACCTATGGGATCACAACACAAGACAACATTTTAGCAAGCCTAACCTCCCCCCCCACCCCCCCATACCACGAACTGGTCGGACCTAAAAGTACAACGTAACACTCACATCGATGGTCACGTGTTCCCAGTCCACCTCAGCGTTCCGTACTTCTTCCACCTTCAGGTTCTTCAAGACTCCGGCCCGATGACCGGACATGGATACAAAGTATCCGGTCAACAAGCCGAACACCTGGTGAAGGCTCTCGACTGAACCTTTTTTTAGAGACTCTATGAAAACAAAGAAACACTTCAATAGGGTTTATTTTTGTCTTGCACAATTTTGGAAATAATTAATGGGACAATACTCACTGATCTTGGCGGGGAGGATCAGACGAACCTCCCTGCGGAAGTTCTTCTGATCCTCCTCGGACACGATGTTTTCTGTAGGGCAAAACAGGCACGAAATTAGTATTAGTACAGCTACTTTGTCCATAACGTAAGTGTCATTTTCTCGGACGTGACACTTACTGGAGGCAGCTTTACGGACTGCTTGACGGTGACAAGTCACATCGCGTTGCATATCCTTTATGCGACTTGTCACCTCGGTGTTCAGCCAAAGAAAATCCACCCTGGTCAATTTTGTGGTCTTCCGAGGAACGTACGGCAGGTATTCGAAGAATTTCTTCAGACTCATCAAGTTGGCATGCACTGTTGTGGGCTTCAACTTGTCAGCCAATAAAACTCCGACCCAACTGAAAAAAAAAAATGTGAAAGCACAAAACAAACACACACACACACACGCACGCATTAGCAATGATGAATGATCATGCACAGCAATAAACCAAAATGAGAATGTGTCTAATACTTACTCTCTGATGGAAGACTGCTTCTTTAAGAAGGAAAAATGGCCCTTCAGGAGGCGGTCCTCACCCGCGAAGATGAGGAACCGCCTCACATGACTGACAGACCCTATGGCATTTTCCTTCTTCTTCTTGGAGGGGTTGGTCCCGACACAGAACCCCAAAAAGTCAAGAAGCACCTTCTCTGTGAAGGCAATAGAATTAAGGATTAAAACAATGCCTTGCATTTCATGGAAAATGTTATTGTGTATGACAACCATAAATGTACTTACCGTAGACGGGAGAGTCCTTTATACGGAAGGTATCCCTTCGGGAAAACTTCTTCCGCAAACTCTTCTGGGGGCTGCGGGACAGGAGCCTCTGGAGGCGGCCAAGCTCGTACATGGACTCTTGGCAGTCCTTCCTCGGGCACGCCCCCTGAGGCACCAGGTTGAGATGGGACTCCAGCACCCTCAACCTCCTTGCCATTGCCACGCAGGTGGGGTTCTGACAGTCGGTGCTGGTGCCCGGCTGTCCCTCGTCCACCTGGTCTCCAACACTGGCCTGCACTTCTGCGACAGGCGTCGCCTGGGAAGCAGCGGTGTCGGGTGCGGCAGAAGTGGCGGCTGGAGCGTACAGCCTCCCGGCGTGTCCAATGTCCAACGTAGTGACCATTGGCACTTGAGGGTGGCTGGCCCTCAATTCGGCGAGCTTGCACAAGACGTAATTCCTCTTCGCCTCGTTGGCGTAATGATTCATCTCGGGCAGCTGAAGAACAGAAACAGAACAAACCAATATTTTTAAGCTCGTTGTTGTACTTTTATAATGAATTACAATCATTTAAAATAAAATTCAGTGTTCAACAAACATGAAAGATTACCTCTAAGTCACTGTGCACCGTTGCGTTGTGCCGGTCCAACCTCTTCACACTTTTGGACACGCACCCGGGCACGCAGCAAGTGAACTTGGACCTGATGCTAAATAGAAAGAAAATATATATTTTTTTTGGTTTAATACAATGCATCCAACTACTTATAATTTTAATGCATTTTTAATAACATTTGAATGGAATTTTCAAGCTCAGTCTTACCGCCCACTTGCCAGCTGCAGCAGGAGGGTCTTCTCCTGGGCATTACCAACAAGATGGTACTTGCGCAAATGCTGGGATAGGTTGGAGTAGTCTACCCCGCACACTGGGCATCGCTGAATACGATACGGCATCTGAACGTCACAAAAAACAATAAAAACCAGTGAAAAAAACATTTAAAAACCAATCAATAACATTAGATAGATAGATAGATTCTTTATTGATCCTTTGCAGGAAATTTCTTTGTTACAGCAGCTCAGACAACAGTCAACAACAACTTCTTGTATACATACAACATTAACTTACAGTGCAAAAACAAGCAATAAGATAAAAATGTACAGTATGGTACTATATACATGTAAACTTTTTATGGTGCATGCATAGCATACAGAAGTAAGTATTTCTTATAAATGATTTATTTGAATTATTGTGAACTGTTAAACAGTCTGATAGCAGTTATAAGAAAGGATTTTCTGTAACGTTCAGTCCTGCATTTAGGAGGAATCAGTCTGTGACTGAAGGTGCTCTGTCGAAACACCTCCAGGGAGTGAAGTGGGTGTGAATGGTTTTTGATAATTGAGTTAAGCTTTGTGAGCATTCTTAACTCTGCTACCTGCTGAACTGAGTCCTGTTCAGACCCCACTATGGAGCTGGCCTTTTTGATCTGTTTGTTTATTCGGTTTGTGTCCATTGTTCTAGCACTCTCACCCCAGCAAACCACTCCAAAGAAAAGAGCACTGGCCACCACAGACTGATAAAAGGTGCACAAAAGGGGCCTGCTGATGTTAAAAGATTTCAGCCTTCTTAAGAAGTACAGTCTGCTCTGCCCCTTTTTGTACACCGTCTCCATGTGTGTAGACCAGTCCAGCTTGTTGTCCAGCTGAACTCCAAGGTACCTGTAGCTGGGTACAAGTTCCACCTCAGTTCCTAGGATAGTAACTGGCTCAGGATCCCTCCTCCTCCTTCTAAAGTCCACCACCATTTCTTTGGTTTTTGTGATGTTTAGTTGTAGGTGGTTGTTGCTACACCAGTCCAAAAAGTCTTTAACCGTGCCCCTGTATTCCTGCTCACATCCTGCCTTAATACAACCCACGACTGCTGAATCGTCTGAAAACTTCTGGAGAAAACAGTTGTCTGAGTTATATTGAAAGTCCGATGTATACAGCGTAAACAGGAAAGGCGACAGGACTGTTCCTTGTGGGGCCCCCATACTGCTCAAGGTTTTAACAGAGACACAGTTTTTAAGTCGCACAAACTGTGGTCTAGAAGATAGATAGTCCAAAACCCAGGAGACTAGAGCTGGTTCCACATTCATCTTCAACATCTTTTCACCTAGCAGTGCAGGTTGAATAGTATTGAAGGCACATGAAAAGTCGAAAAACATAATCCTCACAGTAGCGTCCACACTGTCCAGATGAGCATGAGCCCTCTGTAACATGTAGATGAGAGCATCATCCACGCCGATGTTTTGTTGGTAGGCGAACTGTAGAGGATCCATGTGTTCCTTCACTCTGGGTCTGATGTGAGCAAGGACTAGTCTCTCTAGCGACTTCATAACATGTGAAGTAAGGGCGACAGGCCTGTAGTCGTTGGGGTTTGTTGGGTGTTTCTTTTTGGGAACAGGAACCAAGCAGGATTCACCAAGCAGCATTCACCTAACCTTACACCTCACCCTAACCCATAACCTCAGTGTTTAGGGACTGGGATAAACCGATGGATCATTGGATCTCCTAGGTGTCACTTCCACCATGACACACTTCATAAAACATTTTGAAATCTATAAACTTCACCAAACTAACCCTAAACTACTTAGTCACACAACATTGACTCATAATCTTTCAAATTGCGCAGCTGAATCCTCAAATCGTCCACTTTTCACTGACCACAAACCTCACCAGACACTATCCTCTGTCCTACAACAACCCAACAACTGTCACTTTCGGTTTCAAAGGTCATTGCACATTTGAAACCTTAAAAACAATTCATTAATTCACCTGGGTGTACTGGAAATGTTTTGCAAAATATAAAACTAAATAATCAAACGTTTTTGAGCTGAAAAATGAAAGACGAAAAAAAAATTTGTTGGGGAAATTTATCACAGAAATGTCATCAGATCACCAAAACGTATAAAGCCATAACTTCATGATTTTTTGGCCTAGGGTTACCAAATTTGAATATGCGGTGCGGTCTGTCGCCCCGCTCGCCTGTGCCGAGTTTGGTGACCCTGTGACCACCGGCCCATTTGCATCCAATGTGATGAGAAAAATGCAATGATGTATCACACCTAGTACTTGGAGTGCTCGTATCGGACCCAAACTTGACGTGGCACACCGCCTCGGCTAGCCGCACCGCATATCCGAAGCCCCGCACCCCAAGTGGGAGGGAACAGGAAGTGGCTTTCGGAAGGTCCTAGAAAGACGGGACCTTGGCAGAAACACTCCACTCGGTGTCCTGAGTCGCGCTGACCCCTAGTGACCCTGGACCTAAATTGGCTAGTTAGTGACTAAGATAACCAACATGTCATCGATGACCAAAGTGATTTTTGGCCATAACTTCTGACCCTTTGGGCCGACAGTCACTGGGCTCCGATATGAGTTGTGGCCTGTCGCCCCGCTCCCGTGGACCGAGTTTGGTGACCCCGCGACCTTCGGTTCCCTAGCGGGACCTTAAAAAATTTTTCCCCCATCGAAAAGCCCATAGACTGGTGGTGATTTTTGGGTTTAGGGGACAGAATCACAGAAGTGTCATCAGTACACTTTAGTAAAAAGGGCCATATCTCTTCCACCGTAAGACCTAGGATCCCCAAATTTTAACCCAGCGCACCGACTCGAAAAGGGGCAGAAGGCTGACAGGGCGGTTTGGACCCTGGGTCCTTCTAGATATACAGACTGGGAAAACAGCCCTCCGAAAAACTGAGTTTGGGCTCGGGTGCGTGGCCCCCGTCCGAAACTTCACGGGCGACCCCGCTGCGTGCCCCCGTAACAAATGTTGCTGCGCCAGAACTCAAAGTTTCTGGAAAAACCACTGAGGCTCAGGCATGGTTTACAAAAGAAATTACCAAACGGTTGTTGGGACCACTTCGGGGGTCTAGCCACACACCCCCGACCCCACCCACGTTTGGAAGGGTCAAAAGGCAATTCTAAAGAATGGGAAAGTTAGTATCCGTTTTTTTGAATACGTCATTTACACTTTTGCATATCCATGAATGGAAAAAATGACACTTTTGTGAAATAAACACTGACCCTAACCCTAATATATGCTAGCCGATCCAATACCTTTTTTTTTTTATTTACTTCCACTATTAACTGATAGCATTCACTTACATCAGGCTCTAACCCTCCTGGTTCTACCCACCATTCACTCCACTATACATAATCACATTATTTCCCAGTAATAGTTTAACCTAAAGATTTATACTTTTATTATTACTATTTACTTATTAATGTTTACTGAAATTAATTACCTATTAACTACACAGTATAATTCATTCATTGCTAACCATTTCTCCCCAACACTCACTCACTATATTTTATATTTTATACTTTTATATTTTAGCTTGTTTGGTACAATCTGATGAGTCACACTTGTGACTAAGTGCTGATAAATGAGCAAAGCAGCTCCAACACTGTGATCATCATTTCTGTAAAATGTGAATGCGCTGGTGTAATATGAGATTACCATGTTGATTAAAACTCTTTCCACACTGTGATACGGTTTCTCTCCAGTGTGAATGCGCTTGTGTAGTTTCAGATCACTCTGTCCATTATAACTCTTCCCACACTGTGAGCACTGATACGGTTTCTCTTCAGTGTGAATGCGCTGGTGTATTTTGAGATGACTCAGGAACCTGAAGCTCTTCCCACACTGTGAGCAGACGTTTCCTTCTTCCTGTGTGGGACTGAGAGAGATGTTAATGCTGACAGTACCAGAGGACGTTTGCTGATTACTGGAGCTTCTGGTGGGCGTCAGATCCTCATGTTCAGTCTTAATCTTCACCAGAGTCTCATATTTATCATGGTTGCAGCTCTTGATGTGATTGTGGAGCTGATTTTGGGTTGTAGAGGAACGTGGACACGAGGAGCAGCAGAAATCCTTGTTCAGTTCTGAAGCAGAAAATAATCAAATACATTTATAACATTATAAATAATAAATACAT
This sequence comes from Trichomycterus rosablanca, assembly GCF_030014385.1. Taxonomy (NCBI): domain Eukaryota; kingdom Metazoa; phylum Chordata; class Actinopteri; order Siluriformes; family Trichomycteridae; genus Trichomycterus; species Trichomycterus rosablanca. The sequence continues at coordinate 23,381,718 of NC_086001.1, read as the reverse complement.
TTATAACATTATAAATAATCAAATACATTTATAACATTATAAATAATCAAATATATTTATAACATTATAAAAAATCAAATACATTTATAACATTATAAATAATAAATACATTTATAACATTATAAATAATAATATACATTTATAACATTATAAATAATCAAATACATTTATAACATTAAAAATAATCAAATACATTTATAACATTAAAAATAATCAAATACATTTATAACATTACAAATAATAAATACATTTATAACATTATAAATAATAATATACATTTATAACATTATAAATAATCAAATACATTTAACATTATAAATAATAATATACATTTATAACATTATAAATAATCAAATACATTTATAACATTATAAATAATCAAATATGTTTATAACATTATAAATAATCAAATATATTTATAACATTATAAATAATAAATTCATTTATAACATTATAAATAATCAAATACATTTATAACATTATAAATAATCAAATACATTTATAACATTATAAATAATCAAATACATTTATAACATTATATATAATCAAATACATGTATAACATTATAAATAATCAAATATGTTTATAACATTATAAATAATCAAATATATTTATAACATTATAAATAATAAATTCATTTATAACATTATAAATAATCAAATACATTTATAACATTATAAATAATCATATACATTTATAACATTATATATAATCAAATACATTTATAACATTATATATAATCAAATACATGTATAACATTATAAATAATCAAATACATTTATAACATTATAAATAATCAAATACGTTTATAACATTATAAATAATCAAATACATTTATAACATTATAAAAAATCAAATACATTTATAACATTATAAATAATCAAATACATTTATAACATTATAAAAAATCAAATACGTTTATAACATTATAAATAATCAAATACGTTTATAACATTATAAATAATCAAATACATTTATAACATTATAAATAATCATATACATTTATAACATTATAAATAATCAAATACATTTATAACATTATAAAAAATCAAATACGTTTATAACATTATAAATAATCAAATACATTTATAACATTATAAATAATCAAATACATTTATAACATTATAAATAATCATATACATTTATAACATTATAAAAAATCAAATACATTTATAACATTATAAATAATCAAATACATTTATAACATTATAAATAATCAAATACATTTATAACATTATAAATAATCAAATACATTTATAACATTATAAAAAATCAAATACGTTTATAACATTATAAATAATCAAATACATTTATAACATTATAAATAATCAAATACATTTATAACATTATAAATAATCATATACATTTATAACATTATAAAAAATCAAATACATTTATAACATTATAAATAATCAAATACATTTATAACATTATAAATAATCAAATACATTTACACTCACTGGGCCTACTTTCTCTAAAAGAATGAGGTTAACAGAATAAAAGAGGGGGTTACCATCTCTGAGCGCAAAAAATACTATTATTCACACTACAAATTATACATTTGATTCTCTTTACTATGCACAGACCTACAAATCACCACAATATCACCATAGACAAGTTTCCCATGATATAATATAGCCCCTTTCCTGGGATAACAAAAAAAACACATATGAAGAGTCCCTCTGCCAATAGCTTTTTAGCAGGTAAACTTAAACAGTCTCACCAAATTCCATAGAGTCCAGGCACAGTTTCAATATTCCAATCCTAGGTGATGGTTGTCCCAGTTCAATTATCCATTTGCAGTGACTGCTAGTCTGGAATCCTCTGTAGGCAAGATGACTGTAGAGTAGATCCTCACCAGTTGGTTGGGTACACCAAACCAAGATGACCTCCAAGTACCACAAACCAGAAATAGCATTTGGCACAATTCTGACCCAAAATCAGCTATAAAAGGAACAAAATATAAACCATTGGGCTAATAGAACCGTAGATTCTCCCAACAAAAGCCTGAAAAAGCATGCACTAAGGAGCATTAAGTTGTCCTGCATGCTACCAATCTCCACAAAGAAGCTTTTCCCCCCCAAATTTACCCTTCTTCTTCCTCTTAATTATCCACATGAGGGTTTAACACTGCCCCCTAGCGACTGGGAAAAGAATTTCCCTAGTGACAGGCTTGAACATTGTCACACACCCCTTCCCTCAGAAAAAGGTTTAACCACACCATAAAACCGTTTTAGATTTTCGACATGATAAATGTCCTTTTTGTCAGGGGTATCTAACATGGATACTGAATAGTTTACTTTATTTACCTGCTGTAGAATCTTGGCAGGACCTTGCCACTTGGGGGCTAGTTTGGCCATGAATGCATCCCCTGCCCGAGACAGTGGATGGGTCCGGATCCAAACAAGGTCTCCTTCTTGAAAAGTGGTCACTTTTCTCTTCTGGTCATAATATTTTTTCTGCCGACTCTGAGCTCTTCCCACGTTATCCTTGACCCTATCCAGCATTTCTTTTTGCCTTTGGATAGTGGTGTAGGCATCCTGTTCAGGTTCTGGTGGTCGTTTACACAGGCGTTCAAAGGGTCCTTTGAGCTTGCGACCTAAAGCTATTTCCGCTGGAGTCATTTCTGTGCTTTCTTGCCATGCTGAATTAATGGCAAAACGAAATTCAGGAATCCAGCGGTCCCACAATCGATGGTTGTCCTTTACATAAGAAGCGAGCATGCACTTCAAGGTACGATTGATTCTTTCTGTTAAATTAGTTTGCGGATGATAGGCAGTGGTCAATTTCTGTGTCACCCCCCACTGCTTGCATGTAGTATTAAGCAGTTGCGAAGTGAACTGGGGACCACGGTCAGAGACTAGATAAACTGGAACACCCCAGCGTGTGAAAATCTCTTTGGTGAGAATGGTGGCTATTAATGGTGTTTTGGCTGAGCGTAAAGGAAACAATTCAACCCACTTACTGCAATAATCCACGATAATGAGAAGATATTCATTTTGCTTAGTGCTTCGTGGAAAAGGCCCCATCAAGTCAATACCTAGCATAAAACCAGGCTCCACTACAGGGGTTGATTGCAGAAGTCCTGATAGTTTTGCAATACGTGGTTTGTACTGTTGACATGTAGTGCATTGGGTACAATGATTCCACACATCTTTTCTGATCTCTGGCCAGTAGGCGACCTCCAAAAGTCTTTTTAGTGTCTTCATCTGTCCCAGATGACCGCTCAGTGGATTGTCATGTGCAAAGCTCAAAAACTGAGATCTTAATGTAGAGGGTACTATGACCTGGTAGGACAGTCCACCATGTTGGGTAGGCACACACCGATACAGATAGCCATTGTGAATTGTGTAGTGAATGCGAGAAGGGTCCTGGTTAGCTTCTTTAGCGGCTTGCCATAGGGGTTGAAGTGCTAAATCTGAATGTTGGCTTTTTCCCAGATCCTCCCAGCCAACTGGTAAGTCACTTATAACAGCATTTGCTTGACATGAAGCCATGATTTGTGTACTTTGTTCTTCAGATAAACTGCGTGACAGGGCATCTGGTACCACATTGCATCTGCCTTTACGATACCTGACTGTAAAATCAAAACCTTGCAGTCGAATGGCCCATCGGGTTAAGCGAGATGAAGGTTTGGGGTGGTTAAAAACCCAAGTGAGGGCCGAATGATCTGTTATGACCTCAAAACAGCGTCCTTCCAAATAGTGTCGCCACTTTTCGACTGCCCACACTACCGCCAGGCATTCCTTCTCTGAAACAGAATAAGCTCGCTCGGCTTTATTCAAGAGTCGTGATGCATAGGCGACCACATGTTCTTCCCCCTCAGTCTCTTGGGCCAGCATGGCTCCAAGCCCAAATTCACTTGCATCTGTTTGAACTTTGAATGGTTTTGTAAAGTCAGGGGGTTGTAACACCGGTGCTCTGAGAAGGGCCTCTTTAAGATCATTAAAAGCACTTTGACATTCCTTTGTCCAATCCCATAAGGCTCCTTTCTTCTTGAGTGCATGCAATGGAGCAGCGATTTCAGAAAATCGTGGTATGAATCGATGATACCATCCTGCTAACCCGAGGAATCTTTGCACATCTTTTAACTGCTTAGGACGAGCAAAGTTCTGGACCGCCTCCACTTTTGCCTTTTCAGTCGTGATCCCTTCCCTGGATATGACATGTCCCAGATAAGTCAGAGAGTGCTGAAATAGGTTGCATTTTTTTAGGTTCAAAGTAAGGCCTACTGCTTCCAAAGTTTGAAATAGCTGAAGGAGATGTTGAAAATGTTGTTTGATATCTGGGGAGTAGACCACAATGTCATCAATATATACAAAACAAAACTGGCCAATGAAATCTTTTAAAACGTGTGTCATCAATCGTTGAAATGTGGCAGCGGCATTTTTAAGGCCAAAGGGAAGACGTAAAAATTCATATAAATTGCCTTTTACTGCAAATGCGGTCTTCTGTACACTATCTGCATCCATCTCAACTTGCCAATAGCCACTCTTTAGGTCCAGAGAACTAAAAACTGTGGCTCCATGCAAGGATTCTAAGATTTCTGAAATTTGGGGCATGGGAAACCCATCCAGATGTGTTTTTGCATTTAAAGCTCGATAGTCTACACACAGTCTGATACTCCCATCCTTTTTTGGGACCAGGACCACAGGTGCAGACCAAGGAGAAGTTGATGGCCGTATGATTCCCATACTCAGCATGTTGTTCAGCTCATTGTCAATGAATTGCTGTTTGGCTACCGGAACTGGGTATGCTTTTCGTCGCACAGGTACTTCATCCACTGTCCTAATGTGATGTTGGATTACCTTAGTGTGTCCTAGCACATCAGTACATACAGTAGGCCAGTTGAAAAGTAGGTTCTCCAGCTGCTTTTTTCCACTGTTTCCCACATCAGCTTGACTTACCAATTGATGGATAGCTTCAATGCTGACCTTAGAAATGCTTGGTTGGTCTAGGGCCAAAATCAGGCTGGCTGAAACAAGTGAAGTACAGTTTGAGTCATCATGACAAGAGAAAACATGTTGTGTGCCGTCTTTCTTTATCATTGTATAAGTAAAACATTTAAAATCAATGTTTATTCCAGATGTAAGAAGGAATTGCAGACCTAATACAAGGGGGAATGTCAAGTCTTCATCTCGCATGACATACAAAAGAAGTGGGTACTCCTCTCCCTGTAGCGTACACACCCACTCCAGTTGGCCCAAGGCTGTCTGTACAAGACCATTTGCCAGAGTAAAAGTCTGTCTTCGGCTAGACTGCCAAGTTTCACCTTTACATTTGAGCTTCTGCCACAAAGACTCCTGTATTAGTGAAAAAGTACTACCAGTGTCTACCAAAGCTGAAATCAGAGTATTCTTCAGTTTAATGGGCAATGATAGCGACTTGACCTGTTCAAAACCTGACTCACGACACGCTACTGCCAGATTATGTTCTCTTGGTTTTCGTTGGTCTGATTTTACAGGAGCTACCCCTTTTGCTGTAGCTCGATGGTCCTTCCAAAAGTTGCTTTCCTCAGTTATGTCTCGTTCTACCAGGGTTCCAACCCTAACTAGGTCGTCAATGGTGTTAACTGTACCCCGCAATAGACTTGCTAGTTTCGGCCGGCAGTTTCTAAGAATGGCATGTAAAATGTCTCTCTCACTCATATTAGGTTTCCATCTGAGGCAGAGTGCTCTGTACCTATAAGCAAAGGTACGTATAGACTCATCCAAACCTTGTTTTCTTTCTCTTATCCTCCTTTCTGCTTCCACTTCATGATCTTCAGACAGAAAAGAGTGCAAGAAAGCTTTTTTAAATTGCCTCCATGTAGTAATATGCCTTTTTTCAGCAAGCCACCAGTCCTTTGCTGTGTCAGATAAAACTGACGTTAGCGTAGCCAGTATTTCTGCATCTCTCAGTGGTTGGACTGCTAAAAACTCTTCACACCTTTCAATGAAATCGATGGGATCCTCATTGTCAGGGGAGCTGTATTTGGGGAAATCCAGTTTAATGGGAGCTTTGTGGTGGCCCGTGAATGAAGGTTGCTCCTGATAGTGCGCAGGAGTGGAGGTGACTAGTGGACAGTCAGTGCGGCTAGAAGGTACATTTAAAGGGGTCACAGCCTGCTGTTGCTGAAACATGACCTTAATCTGCACATCCCGTCTTTTCAGACAATCGACTACTGATTGACCTAAATCTTGTATTTGGCCTTCCAACGAGAGTCGCACTCTTCCACATGCTCTCTCTAGTTGATAGTCCCATTTTTTCTCACAGTCTGCAAGCCGGGATTCTAATACTTGTAGCTGGTTTTGGTGTTGTTCGCTTAAATCCTGTAACTTGGCCTCATAAGTTAACCGTAGTTCCTCTAATGCGTTTTCTAAACTATTCAATCTTGTTTCCATGTGGTGCACTTCCTCACCTTGAGGTAGTAATTCTGCTGGTGGTGGAGGAGGTGGTGGTAGCTCTGCCTCATCCAGTTCGTCGTCTGCATCAGATTCTAAATACAATTGACTAAACGTATGGATCAGGTCATGTACTGGTTCCCGACGAGTAACAAAAGGACCTGCCGTAAAATCCGGATCAAAATCTGATCTCATCCGTGTCTCGGGGGTTGATGCATCCATAGTAGCCATGGTAGATGACAAAAAGAACCTTACAAGGAATAACAATATGAGAGAAGGTTGGTTAAAAGATTGTGATAAACCCAGACACAATTTTACAAGTTATTACCCACCTTCTTAGTAATCAAACAAACAAAAGAATTACAAAGTAATTTGTAGAGTACTCTATGCAATTTCAGAAAGGTCCCTGTTCGGGCGCCACTGTAACACTCATTGGGCCTACTTTCTCTAAAAGAATGAGGTTAACAGAATAAAAGAGGGGGTTACCATCTCTGAGCGCAAAAAATACTATTATTCACACTACAAATTATACATTTGATTCTCTTTACTATGCACAGACCTACAAATCACCACAATATCACCATAGACAAGTTTCCCATGATATAATATAGCCCCTTTCCTGGGATAACAAAAAAAACACATATGAAGAGTCCCTCTGCCAATAGCTTTTTAGCAGGTAAACTTAAACAGTCTCACCAAATTCCATAGAGTCCAGGCACAGTTTCAATATTCCAATCCTAGGTGATGGTTGTCCCAGTTCAATTATCCATTTGCAGTGACTGCTAGTCTGGAATCCTCTGTAGGCAAGATGACTGTAGAGTAGATCCTCACCAGTTGGTTGGGTACACCAAACCAAGATGACCTCCAAGTACCACAAACCAGAAATAGCATTTGGCACAATTCTGACCCAAAATCAGCTATAAAAGGAACAAAATATAAACCATTGGGCTAATAGAACCGTAGATTCTCCCAACAAAAGCCTGAAAAAGCATGCACTAAGGAGCATTAAGTTGTCCTGCATGCTACCAATCTCCACAAAGAAGCTTTTCCCCCCAAATTTACCCTTCTTCTTCCTCTTAATTATCCACATGAGGGTTTAACACTGCCCCCTAGCGACTGGGAAAAGAATTTCCCTAGTGACAGGCTTGAACATTGTCACAATATATAATCAAATACATGTATAACATTATAAATAATCAAATACATTTATAACATTATAAATAATCAAATACGTTTATAACATTATAAATAATCAAATACATTTATAACATTATAAAAAATCAAATACGTTTATAACATTATAAATAATCAAATACATTTATAACATTATATATAATCAAATACATGTATAACATTATAAATAATCAAATACATTTATAACATTATAAATAATCAAATACATTTATAACATTATAAATAATCAAATACATTTATAACATTATAAAAAATCAAATACGTTTATAACATTATAAATAATCAAATACATGTATAACATTATAAATAATCAAATACATTTATAACATTATAAATAATCATATACATTTATAACATTATAAAAAATCAAATACATTTATAACATTATAAATAATCAAATACATTTATAACATTATAAATAATCAAATACATTTATAACATTATAAAAAATCAAATACGTTTATAACATTATAAATATTCATATACATTTATAACATTATAAATAATCAAATATATTTATAACATTATAAATAATCAAATACATTTATAACATTATAAATAATCAAATACATTTATAACATTATAAATAATAATATACATTTATAACATTATAAATAATCAAATACATTTATAACATTATAAATAATCAATACATTTATAACATTATAAATAATCAAATACATTTATAACATTATAAATAATCAAATACATTTATAACATTATAAATAATCAAATACATTTATAACATTATAAATAATCAAATACATTTATAACATTATAAATAATCAAATACATTTATAACATTATAAATAATCAAATACATTTATAACATTATAAATAATCAAATACATTTATAACATTATAAATAATCAAATACATTTATAACATTATAAATAATCAATACATTTATAACATTATAAATAATCAAATACATTTATAACATTATAAATAATAAATACATTTATAACATTATAAATAATCAATACATTTATAACATTATAAATAATCATATACATTTATAACATTATAAAAAATCAAATACATTTATAACATTATAAATAATAAATACATTTATAACATTATAAATAATAAATACATTTATAACATTATAAATAATAAATACATTTATAACATTATAAATAATCAAATACATTTATAACATTATAAATAATAAATACATTTATAACATTATAAATAATAAATACATTTATAACATTATAAATAATAAATACTGTTAGTAATTGTTAAACTGAGATCTGATGCTAAAGTCCTGTAACGTGATTCATCCTGCATTCATCATTTCCTGCTCACACTGATCTGCATGAGCACAATACAAGCTTTCACTGTATGATGCTTCATCCCAGGTTCCTCTGATTCTATTCAATCCAAATCTTATTTTACTCAAGATAAAAAATATCTTACTGAGTTCATCTTTATCTTCAGGTTCTTCCTTCTTCACAGGCTTCATCTGGAAACCTCCACACTGTTGGTCCTCTGGGGTGAGGTGTTCCTCAGAGGTGACGTGTTCCACAGGGATCGAGGTTCCTTCACCTGAAACTTCTTTGTTTTGTGAAAGAAAAAAAATAAGTTTGTTATTGTTGGTAGTAACGACCAACTTCTTTATTAAGCACTTAAGTTAGAACTAACAGACACGTACTTCTATACTATCTGTCAAAAACACGACCTATAAACCTTTGTTCAAACAGGGTTTACGCAGATTTAATAATAATAATAATAATAATACAACCCCAAATCAGAAAAAGTTGGGACAGTATGGAAAAAAACTAATAATAATATAAACACAGACTTTGACTTTTATTTGATGTCAGACAGGATGAAGCTGAGATGTTTCATCTTTTATCTGCTCAACTTCATTTCATTTATTAATAAACATCCATTCCTGCATTTCAGGCCTGCAACACTTTCTAAAAAAAGGAGGAGAGTTAAGATCTGGATGGAAGGTGCAGACTCATCTCTCCAGGACCATCAGCACAAACAGTCACGTATATATTGAATATATCAGCTTATATACTCGACTTTATTTCTTCTCATTCATTACCCAATCATTCAGCCACTTGTATTCACCTGGCATTACTCTGTAATTATATACTAGTGTAAACACGGTACAGTCAGCATGATCTGTTTAATCTTCTTTATCTTCTGTCTCCTCATTTCACTCCCCTGCTCACTTCTGCACTAAATATACTAAAATATTACAAGAAATTCAGACACGACCAAATCAGGAGAAATGATTTTGCTCAAGTCTTACTGAGTTCATCTTTATCTTCAGGTTCTTCTTTCTTCACAGGCTTCATCTGGAAACCTCCACACTGTTGGTCCTCTGAGAAGAGCAGTTCCACAGAAGCCACAAGTTCTGCAGGGATTAAAGTGACTTCACCTGAAATTCATCAATATGAGAAGAAGAAACTCAACAACTGGAGGAAACTGAAGGTTGTGGGTTTGGTTCCTAATCATAAATAAATCCTAGTTAGATTCAAACTTAAATCCAGACACTGTAATGTACCTCACTGTCTGGTGGAAAAGTGGCATCATCCTCTATATTTACTTACAGAAAAAATCATCATCATCATCATCCTCCTTTTGTATTATTTTCTTCTGGAATTCTTCATGTTGTAGATCCACAGGGGTGACGTCTCCCTCTTCTGCTGACTGCATTATTAAAGATCTAATAGACAGACAGACAGACTATTCAACTATAAACAAAGTTCACCTGTAAACAAAGTTCAACTATAAATATCAACAATAAACAAAGTTAAACTATAAACAAAGTTTAAAAATATCACGTGTTTATATAAATCGGTTCAATGAATCGGTTCATCAGTACTGAATCATGTGTGATGCTAACAGTTAGCGGAGCAGCTAATAGTTTGTGTGTTTAAATAAAACTGGAGTTAAAGCTCCTCAAATCCTCACAGTGATGTTTTATTATGAACTCTAGTTTTATTATTAATTAGAATGTGGTTATAATTAAATATAAGGGTTATAATTAAATACATATTTTACTTACAGATGAGGCTCTACAGTACAAACACAGCAGCTTCTTGTTCTTCTTATGATGTTTAATGGCGGTTGGCAGAACAACTTAAGACGCACCAGCGTCACCAACTGGACTGGAGTTGAACAGCAGCTTAGCAGTAAAACATCTCCATTAGCACATCTGTATTAGTGGTTTGATATCGATCAAGTAAATACAGGGTCAGTATCGCCAATATCGATCCGATACTGATACTTTGTACTTACTTTCATGTAGGGAAGAGCAGTGTATCATGATTTATGAGGTGAATGTATCATCAATTTGCTTTGACTAATAAATGATTTTGTGTTAATTAGTTCATGTGCAGTGAAAACCCACTACAGTTTATAGGTGAATATAAAGTAATTTTATTAATGTAATAAACTTTAATGAAGTCTGGGGTTTTTGTTGAGAAACAATTATATAATAAGAAACATAATTCCCCCTCTCATTGTACACTCTGGCTTTTTGTAAAATAAAGTACAGAAAAAGTTCCGGGAGTCTCCAGCATATACATAGCGGCTTCCTCATTCCCGCAAGTCAGATAAAATCTCCCGGAATCTACAACGAGCGGCCAAGAACGACACACACGCACACACACACATGAAGGAGACACAGACTTTTTTACTACGACTGCGTATTAAATCTGTTATCTGATATACAATCTAGCGCACTGTGTAGGGAACATAACTCAATTGTCTAATATACTGTCTAGTGCAATAAGAAGGGAACATAAATCTATGATCAAAAATACAATCTAGTGCACTCTGTAGGGAACATAATTAATTATGTAATACAGTATCTAGTGAACTGTGTAGGGAAAATAAACCAATTGTCTAATTCGCTATCTAGTGCACTACGTAGTGCACTATGTAAGGAACATAAATCCGTTATCTGATATACAATTTAGTGCACTATGTAGGGAACATAAATTCATATCTAAAATACTATCTACGTAGTGCACTATGTAGGAAAGCGACTCCTTCAGCTTCCAACTTCTTGGATTGCTGAGTACTATCAACTTAGTGAATCGACTCTTTCGAGTCTATTCCTGTCCTTCGACTTAAAGAACCGGATTAAAGAATCGACTCAAAGTATCATTTGATTCATTTGAACGCGCAGACTCACTCGCTCTCCCGCTGTGAGCTTCTCAAACTAGAGGTGGGTGATACCGGGAATTTTGGTATCGATCCGATACCAAGTAAATGCAGGGCCAGTATCGCCGATACCGATACCGATACTTTTTAATATTTAAGCTTCATAGATCCAAAGGATCCAAAAGACCTAGGATAGAATTTCGCTAAACATTGTACGTGACAACAAAATACTTTATTATTACAATCAACATTTTTGTTTAGAAACAATGGAACAGTAACAAAACAAGGTTTGCCTTAACATTAGGACAATAAATCTTTTTTGAGGTAGAAAAGGAGAAACCACAATACAAAAATAAAATAAAAATTCTCCCCTCACTAGACATCTTTTCTAGTTCTTTCTTTCTTTGTTTCTTTTTTTCAAATAGAATTGTTCTTAGGAAAAACAATAAAAAATAAGGAATTTTCTTCCTTTCAGTGCAATTCTGTTTTTTCTTAAATAAACAGAGTGTAAAAAAATATCACTCAACACAACTTAAAACAAAATCTCCTGAGGTAGAGGGCTGACAAACCACAATACAACAAAATTAACAAAAAAATATAACTTAAAGCTAATTTAAAAAATCTTCTGAGGTTAGAGAGCTGACAAACCACAATACAGAAAAATTAACACACCACAACAAATATTGTAAACAGTTTCAAACTTATTCTTTTTTTCAAGTTGAACAATACAAGAAAATAATACAAAGAATAAGGAATTTCTTCCCTTCAGTGCACTTCTGGCTTTAAACAAAATAAAAACAATAAGTGAAAATTAAATAAAGAAAGTATAAATAAAGAAAGAATACAGCTACACTGTGGGCCCTCCCCCCGTTGAGAACAAAGGATTAGAGATTTTTATTTAAGAACAGTATCATGTATCGAGGAGAGCGCTGAGTGGGCAGGCCAGGCTGATCTTTAGATCTTTGTACATAATTCTACACTAACCCCATTCAAGCAGCTGAAGCGGACTTTAATAATACATATCTAAGAGGTTTTGTGGGTTCTTGTATGTGTGAACTATCTAAACTATATATTTCTTAAAGTTCTTGACTGAGCTAAATGCCGCCAACCAGTGACTGGAGCAGATACGACTCAGGTCCTGCACACAGTAAGTAGTGCTGATACACAGTACCAGCCAGCACACCAGAGGGGCTCCAAACATCAAGTTTTCACCAGGGCCGGAGTTGGGCCCCTTTTTCAGCCCGGGAGTTTCATGACCAAACCCGGCCCACTTTTTCCATGGAGGAGAAATTTGAATAAATAAAACAGCAGCTAGCTCTTACAATGACTTTTTATTTGGTATAAGTTCAGGAATAGTTTGCTGAATAACATAACATGCTTGAAGTTTTTTCTTTCTTTTTTTGTTTTTGTTTTTAACACTTTAGCCTATAATATGATGGTGTAAAATTGATAGTGATTTACGCTATTTGTCTTCATTTGTTAAAATAATTTAGGCTATCGTATCGTGCTGACATCTTTCTGAATGTCTGAACAATTTAACATATATCATGTACGTATATTCTCTATGTTATATTTTACATTACAAATAACTATCTTAGTTTAAATAACTCTGTTAGACTATCCTCTACCTGTCCCTTCAGTAGTCATGGCCTCCTTGGGATCATTAGTTGTCATGGTGATGGTGGACGCTGGCGCATCTGGCTGCCGCTACCGTTATCGTATTTTATCATATTTTATTGTATTTTTATCATATTTTTTTTTTCATTTTTATCTTTGTACACACTCATGTTATTGCTACCGCTCCTGTTGCTTTATTTCTTTTTCATCGGATAATCTCAGCACCTGTTGGATACTAAAAGACTGTGGTGTGTGTGTTGGATCATTTTAAAAGACGCGCACGCTGGTACGTCTTCTTCACATCCTGAAACGGTCTGGATTACAATTTACAGTTACGTGGTGAACGGTGGGTGAGTTTTCCTGCGATCGGCACAATGTTGAACTATTCTGCTGACCAGCTGATGAAGTTCAACAGTTACACTACTCCATCGTGTATTCTAGTCATCAAACAGCTTGGACTCCTTCGCCGGCCTCGTTATATTCACAGGGGCTCCCGGAGAAAGCTTGTCCCAGTGAGACTGAGGAACTGCTCGGATGGTAAAGTGGGGTTTTCTCGGCATGCGCCATATACTCCCAATTACAAGAACTCCCGAGCAGTATCTCGGTGTAGTCTCGAACCGCGTTACACCTGGCTGGTACCTGTGGTTCCTGATCAGCCCGCTACACACCTCCAGCCACGGCAGAGACTCCGAGTCAGAAACAGAGGAGTTAATACTGTCAATCTCAGAGCACTGGAACACACACCGTTACTGCAGTCTCATTCTGTGTCAGTCCATATGGCACTGATAAATGCGCGCTCTGTCCACAATAAGACGTTTATTTTAAATGACTTTTTCACTTCTCACGGTTTGGACCTGTTGTTTTTAACTGAGACATGGACTACAGGTGGTGAATCGGCTAGCGACTCCGCCCCCTTTCTTGGAACTTTGCCCAATAGACTGCAGTTTCTTCAGTTTACCTCGGAATACGGGTAGAGGCGGAGGAGTTGCGGTGGTTTTTAAACAGCGTCTGAGATGCCAAATGCTGAATATTGGGACTTTTAAAAGTTTTGAAGCACTGGTTTTTAAATCTCACTCTGTTCTTCCATTACTCTGTGCAGTAGTATACAGACCTCCAAAACCAAACAGCGACTTTATCACTGAGTTTGCTGAATTCCTTGCTATGATTGTACCTATGTCTGACAGCATTCTGCTTCTTGGTGATTTTAATATTCATGTCTGCTGCCCTGATAAATATCAGGTGAATGATTTTAATCAGCTACTGGACTCTTTTAGTTTTATTCAACATATTCATAAGCCCACCCATATGCAAGGTCACACACTTGATTTGGTGTTTTCATCTGGTTTTGATATTGACAAACTAGATATTGAGGAGGCTAGTTTCTCTGATCATATGCCAGTAGTCTTTAGCTCAACTTTAACTGCGCATTTCCCTGCTCCTGTTTTAGGGCACTGGTCAAGGATTATCACTTCGTCTACATCTAACGATTTTTCCAGAGCCTTTTCTGACATGTTAAAATTGCCCAACTATGGTCAGACTCATGCTAATGTGGATGAGTTAGTTACTTTTTTTAATTATAACTGTTCAACTGTTCTGGATTCTCTTGCCTGTATGAAATTTAAACGCTTAAAACCAAAAGTTTAGCCCTGGTTAAATGCAGCCACACAGGAAATTAGACAGGCTTGTAGAAGAGCGGAACGGAAATGGAGAAAGGACAGATTGCAAGTAAGTTTGGATATTTTTAAAGGTTGCCTGGAAGACTATCAGCTAGCTGTTAAGTCTGCTAGAGAGGCATACTTTTCAAGCATAATTGCCAAAAATTACAACAGACCTAAAGTACTGTTCAGTACAATAAATTATTTACTTAAATCATCACCTGAAGTTGGAAATGTTCCTTCTCCTAGAGTATGTGAAGAGTTTTTTGTGGAAAAAACTGAAACAATTAGGTCTGGCATTACTTACTTGGGTATAGTTTCTCCACTTCCACCGCCGTGCCCAGGTGTGTTTGAAAAGTTTGAGGCTGTTTCAATCTCCGAATTAACAGATTTGGTGCTGAAAACAAAGCCAACAACCTCCCCACTTGATGTGATGCCCCCACAGATAGTTAGGGAGACATTTGATATATTAGGACCTTTTGTCCTGGATATCATTAATACTTCCCTTGCCACTGGTACTGTTCCAGCATGCTTTAAACATGCTGTAGTTACACCTCTGCTCAAAAAGCATAATCTTGATGCTACAGTGGTTAGTAACTATAGGCCGATTTCTAAATTACCATTCTTGGCTAAATTGCTGGAAAAGGTTGTATATTCTCAGCTTTTACCATTTTTGAGTAAAGATGGTATTTTTGAGATTTTTCAATCTGGCTTTAAGTCTATGCACAGCACTGAATCTGCTCTTCTGAAAGTGACAAATGACTTGCTACTTACTGTTGATGAGGGAAATTGTGCCATCCTCATTTTATTGGACCTTAGTTCTGCTTTTGATACTGTTGACCATGACATACTTGTTGGTCGCCTGGAAAAGTGGGTGGGGTTACAGGGAGAGGCCCTGAATTGGTTCATATCTTATTTTAAGAATAGAACCTTTTCAGTGAATATTAGCAGCTATTTCTCTTCTTCTGCTGATGTCTCTTGTGGTGTTCCACAAGGGTCCATACTAGGGCCCCGCCTTTTTTCTCTCTATATGCTGCCATTGGGTCAAATAATTAGGAAGCACTGTTATGAAGCAGAAAGGACCCAAGGTGCAGATTCTTTAAAAATAAATTTTATTTATTTTTATGAAATAAAAAACAAAGTAAAAGACAAAACCAGAACAAAAAAGCAGTCGGGAGAACCCCAATTGCGCCGCAGTTTCCGCAGGCAACTGAAACGAAAAAAGAAAAATGATAAATGAAAGCGAGGCACGAACCCCGGTCGCTCCGATGCTGGGCGTTCACGCTACAGTCTCGCTAACCGGAGGATGACAACAGCCCAGGCAAACGCGCTTAAGAAGCGCTGGGGGGCTGAAAAAGAAAAAGAAAAAAATAATAAATGAAGGCGAGGCGCGAACCCCGATCGCTCCGATGCTGGGCGTTCGCGCTACAGTCTCGCCCACTAGAGCATAGAGAGCCACAAGGCACAAGCTACAGATAAGCGTCTGGACCAGGCGTGGCACCAGACGCTGAAATCCTGCTATTAGCAACAGGGGAGCTTTAGCACAAAGCTATAAACAAACAGGCAGCGCGAGGGCTGAGCATAATCGCACCACTTTCCCTAAGATGAAAGAAATCAAAGGACTATACCTCAGCACAGCGCTTACAATCCCGAACGGCCTAAACCACCGTTCGGGCTACCGTCTTTCCCTGTCAAATGGGAGCGAGAGGACGTTCTCGCCACCGGGCTTACATAGGCCAACACAAACAAAGGTGCGACGCCCGCTGCTGCACACTGGCAGATTAAATAAGCCAGGTGCTTGTCACTTGTCTACATGTGTCAAAACATCTGTGAGAAATCTTGGTATTATCTTTGACTCTGACCTCCGATTTGATAAACAAATCAACTCTGTGGTAAGGAATAGCTTCTTCCAGCTCAGAAATATTGCGAAGATTAAGCCTTTTCTCTGCTATTCTGACCTGGAAAAAGTTATTCATGCATTCATTTCTGCAAGAATTGACTACTGTAATTCTCTGTATATTGGGATTAATCAGTCTCTGTTGCGGCGCTTACAGGTAGTCCAGAATGCAGCAGCAAGGTTACTGACTAATACCAAGAAAAGAAACCATATTACACCAGTCCTTGCCTCACTACATTGGCTGCCTGTTCAGCACAGGATTCAGTTTAAAGTGCTTTTATTTGTTTTTAAAGCGCTTAATGGTCAAGCCCCGGCTTATCTCAGTGGTATGCTTTCTCCCGCAACCGCACAGCGATCTTTAAGATCAGCCACTCAGAATTTGTTGACTGTTCCTAGGGCTCGTTTGAAGCTAAAAGGTGATCGTGCATTTGCAGTTTATGCTCCGAGGCTATGGAACACTCTACCTCCTACTATTCGACAAGCACCTTCGGCCACTGTTTTTAAATCACTCCTGAAAACATACCTTTATAAGCTGGCATTTGAACAGTGAGGAGCTGTGTTAATTTTAATTGTTTAGTCTATTTGTATTTGTTTTATTTTGTCTCTTACTCTGTATTTTTATGTGGTTCTTACTTTTTTAATATAATGTTGTGTTATGTATGCTTATTCGATGTACAGCACTTTGGTCAACGTAAGTTGTTTTAAGAGTGCTTTATAAATAAAATTTACTTACTTACTTACTTACTTACTTACTATATTCTGTGTCTTTGGTCCTCTTCACTTTTAGCTTTGAAAATCATTTGATCTGCTCTGTGTTTATTGTGTTGTTTATAATTGATTGTGTTACAAGAGCAGCTTGTGTTTTTCTTCTTCAGAACTGAACAAGGATTCCTGCTGCTCCTTGAGTCCACGTTCCTGTACGACCCCAAATCATCTCCACAAACACATCAAGACCCCCCACAGTGTCAAATATGAGACCCTGGTGAAGATTAAGACTGAACATGAGGATCTGACGCCCACCAGAAGCGCCAGACGTCCTCTGGTACTGTCAGCATTAACACCTCTCTCAGTCCCACACAGGAAGAAGGAAACGTCTGCTCACAGTGTGGGAAGAGCTTCAGTTCTCTAAGTGCTCTTCAAAAACACCAGCGCATTCACACTGGAGAGAAACCTTATCAGTACTCACAGTGTGGAAAGAGCTTTAGTTCTCTAAGTGCTCTTAAAAAACACCAGCGCATTCACACTGGAGAGAAACCTTATCAGTGCTCACAGTGTGGGAAGGGCTTTAGTTCTCTAAGTGCTCTTAAAAAACACCAGCGCATTCACACTGGAGAGAAAACTTATCAGTGCTCACAGTGTGGGAAGGGCTTTAGTTCTCTAAGTGCTCTTAAAAAACACCAGCGCATTCACACTGGAGAGAAACCATATCAGTGCTCACAGTGTGGGAAGAGTTTTAATCAACAGAGTGCTCTCAAAATACACCAGCGCATTCACACTGGAGAGAAACCATATCAGTGCTCACAGTGTGGGAAGAGTTTTAATCAACAGGGTCATCTTAAAATACACCAGCGCATTCACATTGGAGAGAAACCTTATCCATGCTCAGTGTGTGGGAAGATTTTTAGTAAACAGGATCATCTCAAAATACACCAGCGCATTCACACTGGAGAGAAACTGTATCAGTGCTCACAGTGTGGGAAGAGATTTAATCAACAGAGTGCTCTGAAAATACACCAGCGCATTCACACTGGAGAGAAACCATATCAGTGCTCAGTGTGTGGAAAGAGTTTTAATCAACAGAGTGATCTCAAAATACACCAGCGCATTCACACTGGAGAGGAACCATATCAGTGCTCAGTGTGTGGAAAGAGTTTTAATCAACAGAGTCATCTCAAAATGCACCAGCGCATTCACACTGGAGAGAAACCATATCAGTGCTCACAGTGTGGGAAGAGTTTTAATCAACAGAGTGCTCTCAAAATGCACCAGCACATTCACACTGGAGAGAAACCATATCAGTGCTCACAGTTAGGGAAGAGTTTTGATCAACAGAGTGATCTCAAAATACACCAGCGCATTCACACTGGAGAAAAACCATATCAGTGCTCAGTATGTGGGAAGAGTTTTAATCAACAGGGTGCTCTCAAACGACACCAGCACATTCACACTGGAGAGAAACCATATCAGTGCTCACAGTGTGGTAAACGATTTACTCGACAGAGTGCTCTCAGTGTCCACCAGCGCATTCACACTTGAGAGAAACCTCATCAATGTTTAAGTTTTTATGAACAGAGTGATCTTAAAATGTAGTTTTATTTAGTTGTATTACTTCATTACAAGCCTGGAATTGTTCTGTAATAACTTGTTTAAAATGTTTGTTCTCAGGTTTGTACTGTCTGTATTGAAATAAACTTTGTGGTTATTTTATTTCTTCTCTCCATTCTTTCTCAACTATTTGTTATTTTGGGTTGTATTTCTTTACAGCAAAGTTGCTACACCAATGTTTTGGTAGAAATACCTTCTAACAGAGACCCCCCAGAATTGAAAGGAGGGTAGATCCTGTAGCTGTGAGCAGGGTGTAATTACACTGAACATGTTAGTGAATAAGCTTTAATAAGCTTTAGTGGCGTGACCATATTAAGTTACAGTATTTCTTATAGCGACCGTCTCTATGGTCAGGCTGTGTTGAGTGAGTCTGTATTTGGCGGTGTGCTTCTGTGTTTAGGATCAGTCACGGTGTTCAGGTTCTCTGCTACATACAGCGAGACTTCAGACTAAGTGGACCAACAACCACAGCAAAGATTCTGTCCGCTGTCACTGCTGCCTCCTGTGAAGGAAATATATAAATTCTGGATAGTTGTTGTGAACCTGGGCTTCAACCTGTTTATTGTTCTGTAGAAATCCCCCTGCCCTCATTTTCCATGAACAGACCGCTTTCTGATGGTACATCTTGTGTGAGCTGCTTCTGATTGCATTCTCCTGAGCCTAAAGCTTATAATGTAATGTTAGGCTAATGCAATTGTATCATGAACACCAATAATATCTTTCTCCAGAGCCCCTAACACTCGCTACCAGATAGCAAAAAGTATCTGACATGGGC
Source organism: Trichomycterus rosablanca (assembly GCF_030014385.1). NCBI lineage: Eukaryota > Metazoa > Chordata > Actinopteri > Siluriformes > Trichomycteridae > Trichomycterus > Trichomycterus rosablanca. The sequence continues at coordinate 23,361,741 of NC_086001.1, read as the reverse complement.
CGAATATACAGTCGACCTTTGAGTTACGAACGGTTTACCATACAAACATTTTGGGTTATGAACAATCTTTTTCGACTTAACGTACGAACAAATTTTGGATTACGAACCGAAATTCGCGAAACACGTGACGTCACGAACAAGTTGACTCCGACCGTCTCTCTCTCTGTATATATACAGTGAGTGAACATTCGGACAGCGGACGGTGTTTTTTTCTGTGTTTTCTATATTTTTCATAAAATTCAATATTAAAATGTCCAAAAAGAAGCTGCAGAGAAAGCGTAGTTGTGTTGTATAATTACTCCTACCAGTAGGTGTCACTGTGTATCAGACCGAGGGGACAGTGAGTGAAAGAGAAGAAGGAACTCGGCTCAGTAAAGTATTCTTTCTTTCGTGCAATTACACCTACAAAATACAACACTATTAAAATAAAGAAGGAAATAATAGAGAAATATGAGAGTTGTTGTTGTTTCTGGTAGATACATTTTATAAAAAAGGAAATGTATTATGGTGTATGTGATGGTGTATTATGGTGTATGGTACAGCACACGTACTGTACTGAAATGTGATTTATGTACAGTACAGTACTACTGTGTATTGTTTATTATTTATTACAGTAATGTCTATTCTATAATTTAGGGGAATATATACTTGTATTTAAAACAAAAAAGAGCATTTAAGACATTAGCAAGGTTAGGTAAGGGGGGGTTTGGAAGGTCTGGCACAGATTTTCTATTTACATGATTTTTTTATGGGAAAAATAGGTTTAACTAACAAACATTTTGACTTAAGAACAGCCCTTCAGAACCAATTAAATTTGTAAGTCAAGGCTCTACTGTATCATAATATTCAGGCCAGATCCATAAAACAGATTTGGTTCGGAGTTCACTTGCACAAAGGATAGGGCTGCAACGATTAGTCAACATAATCGACAACGTCGACTATAAAAATTTGTCGACGTGTAATTTCATTGTCGATGCGTCGTTATAATTGCAACGCACTAAAGGAACTGCAGGGGGCGCAGCATCGCTTCCATTGCCTGCCGTGAGTGAAGTCGGTGCAAACAAAAAAGAACAGCATTAATGATGGCGCAGCGTGGAGTTTGTGAAGATGGAGAAGCAAATACAGCGAGACCGAGACATTCTAAGGTATGGGAGCATTTCAGCCTAAATAAGCAGAAGAAATGAGCTGAACGCAGACACTGCAAAACAGAATTGTCATTCCACGGCAGCATTACAGTGATGCACGAGCACCTCAAACACAAGTTCGCTATTTTTCAGGTTTGTTAGCTAACGCATTAAGTGCAATAGTTAATGAGTGATTTATAGGAGTAACGTTATATAACTTTATATATGTTTTTATAACGTTATAGCCCAACGTTACCCTGTCTCGTCTTCCATATTTTTTGCTCACGTTGATGAGAGCATTCATTCTAAATAATAAGCATTCTCCACTTAATGGTAGCTAGTTAAAAAGCCGCTGGGTCAGTGTGTAACAGGAGGTTTGAAGTGAAGGTGTGTGTGTGTGGATAAAAGCTTCCAGCACCTGGCATTCCCAAGCAGTCTCCCATCCAAGTACTAACCAGGCCAAACCCTGCTTAGCTTCCGAGATCAGACAGTTTAAAATAGCTTTATGCTCATAATTGTGGTGATTTATGAAGCCTTTTTTACACTTGTGAGCTAATTATTAGTCCTGTCATGAACTGGATTAGATTTGCTTGGTGCAGGACTGATGTTGAGAAAGTCAGATCTCTTATATCTTTATTCATATCAAGTTATTTATAGTTATTTAATTATTAATATCTGCAGTATTTATAAGTATTTTATACTGATGTTCTTCAGGATTTTCACTTAGACGTGAAGTGAATTTAATGTTTTATTACTTATTGTGGTATTAATGTAGTAATAATGCTAATGGATAATGCTAATAGTAATGCTAATGAATTGACTTCTTACTTTGTTTCTGTTGCTTTCCAAGGAAACAGTTCCTACAGTTTAATCAAAGCATAAACATGAAGAACTTTCATCACTGCTCAGAGTGTGGGAAGAGTTTTATTAAGCAGACTAATCTCCAACGACTCAAGCGTATTCACACAGGAGAGAAGCCATATCGCTGCTCAGAGTGTGGAAGCAGTTTTTCTCATCAGAATACGCTCCAAAAACACCAGCGCATTCACACAGGAGAGAAGCCATATCAGTGTTGAGTGTGGAAAGAGTTTCACTCAAAGTTGTGACCTTAAAGTACACCAGCGTGTTCACACAGGAGAAAAGCCGTATCACTGCTCAGAGTGTGGAAAAAGTTTTACTCAACGACGTAAACTCCAACAACACCAGCGAATTCACACAGGAGAGAAACCGTATCACTGCTCAGAGTTTTGCTCAACAGGGTCACCTTCAAAAACACCAGCATGTTCACACAGGAGAGAAACCATATTACTGCTCAGAGTGTGGAAAGAGTTTTATTCAAAGTAGTGACCTTAAAGTACACCAGCGTGTTCACACAGGAGAGAAGCCGTATCACTGCTCAGAGTGTGGAAAGAGTTTTGCTCAACATGTTAACCTCAAAAAACACCAGCGTATTCACACAGGAGAGAAACCGTATCACTGCTCAGAGTGTGGAAAGAGTTTTGCTCAACATGTTAACCTCAAAAAACACCAGCGTATTCACACAGGAGAGAAGCCGTATCACTGCTCAGAGTGTGGAAAGAGTTTTGCTCAACATGTTAACCTCAAAAAACACCAGCGTATTCACACAGGAGAGAAGCCGTATCACTGCTCAGAGTGTGGAAAGAGTTTTGCTCAACATGTTAACCTCAAAAAACACCAGCGTATTCACACAGGAGAGAAGCCGTATCACTGCTCAGAGTGTGGAAAGAGTTTTGCTCAACAGGGTAACCTTCAAAAACACCAGCGTGTTCACACAGGAGAGAAACCGTATCACTGCACTGAGTGTGGAAACAGTTTTGCTGAACATAGTACCCTTCAAAGCCACCAGCGTATTCACACAGGAGAGAAACCGTATAACTGCACTGAGTGTGGAAAGAGTTTTACTCAAAGTAGTGCCCTTAAAGTACACCAGCGTGTTCACACTGGAGAGAAGCCGTATCACTGCTCAGTGTGTGGAAAAAGTTTTACTCAACGGAGTAAACTCCAACAACACCAGCGTATTCACACAGGAGAGAAACCGTATTACTGCTCAGAGTGTGGAAAGAGTTTTGCTCATGAAAATAATCTCAAACGGCATCAGCGTATTCACATAGAAAAACTATATCACTGTTAAGAGTGTGGGAAGTATTTTATTGCACATTATGTTATCCAACAACATCAGCGCATTCACACAGGAGAGAGGTCGTATCACGTGTCTGAAAAGAACCTTAGTGAAAGGAATATCCTTTAAGTACACCACACCAGCGCATTCACATGAGAGGATGCCCCATACTGCTGCTTATAGTGCGGATGAAGTTTTACTGGAAGCAGCATTTTTAATAGACACCAGTATGGTCACACAGAAGTTACGTTTTTGTGACTGAAGTCGTGTTTCATTTTCAGATTTACACTTAAACTGTTCTACTTCAATTATCAAATGTACATGATGGTATGAATATTATCATTAATCATCAAATGTAATGTGGTGTAATGTACCAACCTCAGATCTGAATCTGTTTTTATTCATTATTCAAGTTTAATCTACTTTAATAAACACAGAACAACTTTTACTTTTAAGTGGAAGAATTTTACCCTGGTCTTTATGGTGTTTGCTAAGTTTTCATAAATGAATAGCCTCTTACTTTAACACTTCTAGGTCTACACTCCAAAATTCTAGTCTTTAGATGATTTTCACTTAGCAAATAATGAACCGTCCTCAACCAGAATGTACATGAGAAGGTGTGAATGGAGGGCTGTGGACTGAACAGTGTTGCATTGTTCTATCATCATGAGTCTTTGTTCTTTGTGTTTATCTATAGACCAAATTAGTGGTAGCTAAACTCCTTTGTTAAAAGAAATACTCATATTTACATTTAATTATCCCACCAAGACCAGTTGAGAGGTCAGGAGACAAGTGTTTCTTTATTGATGAATAAATGTATTTGTTAAACTGTAAATTCCTGATGTCAGCAAATGTGTCCACGGTTGTTAAATGGGACTAAACTCACAGTCCATGTATTTGTATGTAGGCTTGAGCTGGACGTCTGTAAGAAGCAGCAGGGTCGGGCCTTGTTAGTACTTGGATGGGAGACCGCCTGGGAATACCAGGTGCTGGAAGCTTTTATCCACACACACCCACCTTCACTCCAAACCTCCTGTTACACACTGACCCAGCGGCTTTTTCTTCATCACAGCTACACAATGAGACAAAGATCAGCTCATACTTTCATTCTTACTACAGTAAAACACATTCAACTGACTTTTAAAGTGAAGTTCAAAATGTTGTACAGACATCGTCGCCATCTAGTGGTGCTAGAAATAAATTACAGCTTGTTGCTTGGACTTTATTATTATTATTTTATTTTTACAATTATTAATTGTTGCTGTTGTGTTTGTTGTAATAAAAAAAAACTTTTAATGTTTTAAAGTGTAAAAGCATAAACAGCACCGTCTATAAAGATGAATCCTCTTGTGCTTATAGACTAGTTGGTTTGTAGTGTTATTTTTAAGCTTCTACTGGTGTGAATGTGCGAGCTGGAAAACAAAACATGACATTAGAGAAAGTGCTTGGAAGAACGTCTAGGACTGACTGTAGTCCTCTCTAAAGCTACCTGAGCAGTGTTGGGGTTACTCAAAAAAGTAATCCATTACTCATTACTTATTACTTAACTAAAATTGTAATGGGATTACTTTACTCATTACATCCTGGAAAATGTAATCTCGTTCCTCATTACTTTACTTTCACGTTACATTCTAAACCCAAACAAATACTGTATACTGGAATCACATCTACAAACAAATTCCATTTATTTACTTTATTTATTTAGTTTCAGAAAAAATCCTCTCTTGTGCAGAGATGTGCCTGTGTTTGTTTCTGCTTTAAAACATACACGCCATGAACCAATCAGATTTAACATCATTAAACAAGTTTATTCCTTAATTATTTATCCTTATACTAGAGGAGCGACTCGGTTCCTTTAGTTCATTTCAAAGAGTCGTTCAATAGAATCGGTTCGTTCGGGAACGACTCATCTCTCATCACAGTAACTGTAATGTCATTACAAATATGTAACTGTAACGCGTTACATGACTTCGTTACAGATAAAAAGTAATCACGTGACTGTACCGCGTTCCCCCCAACACTGTAGCTGAGAGATACAGGGCTAATGGAGATGTTTTACTGCTAAGCTGCTGTTCAACTCCAGTCCAGTTGGTGACGCTGGTGCGTCTTAAGTTGTTCTGCCAACCGCCATTAAACATCATAAGAAGAACAAGAAGCTGCTGTGTTTGTACTGTAGAGCCTCATCTGTAAGTAAAATATGTATTTAATTATAACCCTTATATTTCATTATAACCACATTCTAATTAATAATAAAACTAGAGTTCATAATAAAACATCACTGTGAGGATTTGAGGAGCTTTAACTCCAGTTTTATTTAAACACACAAACTATTAGCTGCTCTGCTAACTGTTAGCATCACACATGATTCAGTACTGATGAACCGATTCATTGAACCGATGAATCAGTGGATTGTAACGGATTCAGAGTTTATTCATTATTAAATCTAACATTTTGATATAAACGCGTCACATTTTCAGCTTTGTTTACAGTTTGTAATGTTTGATAGAAACAGCGAGTTCTTGTAGCTTTGTTTCCAGGTTGTTTTACAGGTTTATAGTAAAAGTTAAAAGTATTAGTACAGCACTGTTATTGGGAGTGGATGAGAAACTAGATGTAAAGAACATCAGACTTCATCATTTCACTTTGGGACACAAAACCACTTCCACCAAACTCAAAGGGTTGTTTCCCAGACAGGCATTAAGGCTTATAGTCCAGGACTACATGTTGCTTTAAATAGATAATCTCCATTCAAAATGCTGTGTAGTCTAGGACTAGGCTTAATCCCCGTCTGTGAAACCAACCCAAAAAGTTCTATTAGAAGTCTTTTCTGTCTGATGCTGCTCAGTCCCACAATAGTTTCAACATTTTCACTCTGTTTACAGCCTCACAGCATTAAAAATAAACAGTTAAAGAGTCTAAAAGAATTTTCCTGGATTTCTCTTTAATAGGGAATAAAGTACATTTGTCTATCTGTCTGTCTGTCTGTCAGATCTTTTAATAATGCAGTCAGCAGAAGAGGGACACGTCACCCCCATAGATCTACAAAATGAAGGATTCCAAGAGAAACTAATAAAAAAGGAGGAGGAAGAAGATGGAAGTTACTTCTGTAAGTAAATGTGGAGCAATTTGCCATGTTAGTACAGTACAGTTTGGTTAGTATAGTAAAAATAATAAGAAAATGTGGATAGTGGGATTAGAACCTGTACTGTACCGTACTGTCCTGTGTAGAAGTGCTGATACTTCCAGTCTGGATTAAATCTAAGTAGTATTTATTTGTGGTAACTAAACCCACAACCTTCAGTTTCCTCCAGTTGTTGAGTTTCTTCTTCACATATTGATGAATTTCAGGTGAAGGATCTTTAATCCCTGTGGAACACGTCACCTCTGAGGAACACCTCACCCCAGAGGACCAACAGTGTGGAGGTTTCCAGATGAAGCCTGTGAAGAAGGAAGAACCTGAAGATAAAGATGAACTCAGTAAGATATTTTTTATCTTGAGTAAAATAAGATTTGAATTGAATAGAATCAGAGGAACCTGGGATGAAGCATCATACAGTGAAAGCTTGTATTGTGCTCATGTAGATCAGTGTGAGCAGGAAATGATGAGTGCAGGATGAATCACGTTACAGGACTTTAGCATCAGATATCAGTTTAACAATTACTAACAGTTTTAATTATTTATAATGTTATAAATGTATTTATTATTTATAATGTTATAAATGTATTTGATTATTTATAATGTTATAAATGTAATTGATTATTTATAATGTTATAAATGTATTTATTATTTATAATGTTATAAATGTATTTATTATTTATAATGTTATAAATGTACTTGATTATTTACAATGTTATAAATGTATTTGATTATTTATAATGTTATAAATGTATTTGATTATAATGTTATAAATGTATTTGATTATTTATAATATTATAAATGTATTTTTATTATTTATAATGTTATAAATGTATTTTTATTATTTATAATGGTATAAATGTATTTGATTATTTATAATGTTATAAATGTATTTGATTATTTATCATGTTATAAATGTATTTTATTATTTATAATGTTATAAATGTATTTATTATTTATAATGTTATAAATGTATTTGATTATTTATAATGTTATAAATGTATTTTTATTATTTATAATGTTATAAATGTATTTTTATTGTTTATAATGTTATAAATGTATTTGATTATTTATAATGTAATAAATGTGTTTGATTATTATTTATAATGTTATAAATGTGTTTGATTATTTATAATGTTATAAATGTATTTATTATTTATGTTATAAATGTATTTGATTATTTATAATGTTATAAATGTATTTGATTATTTATAATGTTATGAATGTATTTGATTATTTATAATGTTATAAATGTATTTGATTATTTATAATGTTATAAATGTATTTGATTATTTTCTGCTTCAGAACTGAACAAGGATTTCTGCTGCTCCTCGTGTCCACGTTCCTCTACAACCCAAAATCAGCTCCACAATCACATCAAGAGCTGCAACCATGATAAATATGAGACTCTGGTGAAGATTAAGACTGAACATGAGGATCTGACGCCCACCAGAAGTTCCAGTAATCAGCAAACGTCCTCTGGTACTGTCAACATTAACACCTCTCTCAGTCCCACACAGGAAGAAGGAAACGTCTGCTCACAGTGTGGGAAGAGCTTCAGGTTCCTGAGTCATCTCAAAATACACCAGCGCATTCACACAGGAGAGAATCTGTATCAGTGCTCACAGTGTGGGAAGAGCTTCAGGACCCATGGTGTTCTCAAAACTCACCAGCACATTCACACTGGAGAGAAACCATATCAGTGCTCACAGTGTGGGAAGAGTTTTAATCAACAGAGTGCTCTTAAAATACACCAGCGCATTCACACTGGAGAGAAACCATATCATTGCTCACAGTGTGGAAAGAGTTTTATTACACAGAGTGATCTGAAAAAACACCAGCGCATTCACACTGGAGAGAAACCGTATCAATGTTCACAGTGTGGGAAAAGTTTTACTGAACAGAGTGCTCTCAAAGTACACCAGCGCATTCACACTGGGGAGAAACCGTATCAGTGCTCACAGTGTGAGAAGAGTTTTAATACACAGAGTAATCTAAAAATACACCAGCACATTCACACTGGGGAGAAACCGTATCAGTGCTCACAGTGTGAGAAGAGTTTTAATACACAGAGTCATCTTAAAATGCACCAGCGTATTCACACTGGAGAGAAACCGTATCAGTGCTCACAGTGTGAGAAGAGTTTTAATACACAGAGCAATCTAAAAATACACCAGCGCATTCACACTGGGGAGAAACCGTATCAGTGCTCACAGTGTGAGAAGAGTTTTAATACACAGAGTAATCTAAAAATACACCAGCGCATTCACACTGGAGAGAAACCATATCAGTGCTTACAGTGTGGAAAGAGTTTTAATCAACAGAGTGCTCTTAAAATACACCAGCGCATTCACACTGGAGAGAAACCATATCAGTGCTTACAGTGTGGAAAGAGTTTTAATCAACAGAATGCTCTTAAAATCCACCAGCGCATTGAGAGGAACTGTATCAGTGCTCACAGTGTTGAAAGAGATGTTTTGTATAAAAGTGTCGACTAAATGCTACAAATGTGTGTAAATGAGTCTATAAAAGTGAGTGAGCTGAGTGAGTAGGACGGTTAGTGAGTGACGTCTTCAGATGAATTGGTGCTTCATCCAGCTAAACGTGGTGGTAAGGAACTGAACTTAAGTAACGGTTCTTTTTTTTATTTCCAGGTTTATGAGTTTCCATCGTTTTCACTTTTAACATATATTTAAATTTTAGTTCATCTCTAATCTAAAACTATTTTTTTCTTGTTAATAATGTAGAATATTTTGTGGTCACATTGATTTTTGTTTGTATTAAATATTCATTAGTAATGTTGTTAAAAATTGTTTTGCTTGCACAACATTAAAAAAACTTGGTACAGAATTTCCCCATATTTTTTTTTGTAAATTATTTGTTATACTGACTGACTTTTTTTTGTCAACACTAAAAGACATATTTAGTTGAGTAAACAAAAAAAACCCTTGGGACCAAATTTCCCTGAAATTTTTCCTGTCTACTCAACTTTTGCACATTTGTTAAACTGACTGACATTTTCTTGTCAATATTAAAATACATATTAAGTTGAGCAAACATAAAAACATTCATTGTACTATGAACTACAAGTAGTCTTGAGCAAAACTATTTGAGTTGCACTGACTTTTCTTTTGTTTACCAAACAAAGAAAATTTAGTTAATGTAAGCCTTAAATTCTCGCCTAATAAACAAAGCTTTCTCAAGTTAAGTTGGCTAAAAATTATAAATTGTAAATCAGTACTAAGAAATATCAAGTTTTGCTATAAAATTTAAAGATTACAGCTGGTGTGTGAGGTGTAAAGAAATAGAGGAGGCTTTAAACTTTAGAAGAAACAAGCTTTGTTTTATTAATCTCACAGCCTCAGCTGATGCATTAAGGATACATAAACCTAACACCAACCATGGTAAGAACCTTCTCTTTTCATCAACAATCCTTCAATCCCACCATCAAAAGAAACCAAAATTAGCAGTTACAAAGTAACCAACGCAGAAACACAACAAAAGTTCTCCAAAACTTTTCTTAATTCTTGAAGGGACTTTACAATGATAAACGAGGGTAAAACACCCAACAACTGAACAGCAATACTTTGGCTGTCTACAGCTTGAAGAGTTTATTCTTTAGGGACTGAACTCTATTGGTGCACCTGTCTCCTAGACCGACAAAGATGTTCTGCACTGCCTCAAATGTGTATTTTAGTCCCTTTGGATATTCCATGTTCAGTGCATACAATAGCCCAAAAAGAATCATGAAGGCTGTGATGAAGTCATAAAGGTTTTCCATTACCACTGTTTCCTCAATGACAATGGCCAGGTTTACAGGTGTCTGTGGTGTTGACTGAGCAAGGTCATTCTCCATCACTTCAACAATGATCATCTTTTCTCCTCTTGTGCAAGACTCCTCTGGAACAGTAGCCTAAGTTGAAAAAAAGAAAAAGGGAGTCAATATATTTGTTTTTGAGTATTCTAAGCTAAATCATTGTTTATGTGTTAAGATTTTGCAGGGCTTAGAGTACATTGTACTGAAATATATCTACAGTAAATAACAGGTTCCATATTATGTTATTCTTATCATTTTTTTTTTTACTTATTAAAGGAATTTACTTTTCTTATTGTCAGTTGTAGCATTTGATGCCGTTTGAAGTTTTTGTAGAAGATTGACCAGTTTGCAAAGAAAAAGCATTATTTGTTTACAGGGGATGGGAACAACAGTGACCACTGTTAGTAACAATTCAACACTTAACAAACCTTAAGCAGAAGTCATTCCTGACTGACCAGGAGAGCTTGTGGCTGCACAAGCACCAAATTTTAGTAATATTGTAACCAGCCTCAGGCAGACTCACAGGACTGTCAGAAGAGCTGGATAACCAATGATGGATATTCCCATTAAGGAGATGCAGGGTCACTAGGAATGAGCCCAGTGTTTTCTAACCCTGGTCCTAAAGGAACACTGTCCTGCACATGTCTTTTGTCACTTCCTTTAATACACATCCCACATAAAGTCCCTCTTAACGTCCCACCCATAACATTTGATTGACAGAAAGCCTTTTTGATAGTGAAGATGCAATAGCACACAGGGTTGCAAACACGTTTTAATTTTGCCAGACCTACAGCGCTACAGTGAGGAACTGCAAAACAAAATGGATGATTATTTCAACTATTAAGACAATGAAAATGAAAACACAATTCGCTTTTCCTTATTACATTTTTCCAGGCAATATACACAAAAATGCAAATGCACATTTTCAATTTGAATTATGTCTTAAATGATGGGCAACATATTCTGGACTTCATTCAAATTATAAAGTAAATTTGAATATTAAAATGCAAAATTAAAAATTCTAATTCAATTGTGTTGTGTATTTACAATGTGAGTGCAGAATTCAAATGTAAAATGTGTATTTATATTTGTATTTTTGTGCATAATGGCTGCTAAAGTTTATATGGAAAAGTGCTTTTCACATTTCAATGTATTGTCTTAATGATCTGATTGATATATAAAAAGGAAAAAACAATACACACAAAACAACAGCTTGTTAACAACTGATAACTATTTTTAATGGATGTGCAAGAAAAGCCCCTGGTTCGTGCTGGTCAGTGTTAATCCAAGACCAGTGCTCCTCTGAGCAGGCAGCAGGAAGGCAGAAAACACTCTGGACAGGCCACCAGTCCATCACAGGAAAGAAGCCATTATGCACAGAAATGTAAATGCTAATACAAATTTTGCATTTGAATTTGAATTATCAGTTTAATAATGCACTCACACTAGAAATGCAATTGTAAATACACAATTGAATTTGGAATTTGAAATTTTTTATTTGAAGTTTAATAAAGTCTGGAATATGCTGCCATAGATGCACACTCGAAATTCACGACTGTGTGGTTTTACTTACAGAAACTCGCAAGAGCTATCATATTATATTGCAGGAAACTTACCAGGCAGATCTTTGATACTGGCTCATGCTCCCTTAGATACACTGGCAGTCCCCTTAGAGCTGTAGCCCTCCTATGGGATAGTATGTCTGTTGTCTATAAAGTGAAAAAAAAAACATTAGGTACACCAAATTGCTGCTGTCAAAACAACCTTGTATCTCCATTTTGATTTCATGATGAATGGACAAAATGAAACTGCCCAAATTTATTTAGAAAAAGTCTGTTGAATATCACTGCTATAGACATAATAAATACATTTACAGCCTTAATACTGTTTGTTTTTATTAATCTTTATGTATTTATTTTCTCTATATTTTAAGGCAAACACACAATAACGCTGTGTACACTGTATATATTGCCAAATATACAGTGTACACTGATCAGGCATAACATTTGGAACACCTGTGTGGTCATAATTTGTTGGTTCCCCCTTTGCTGCCGAATCAGCCCTGACTCATCAAGGCATGGACCAACACCTTTCTATCAGAACCAGCATGAACTTCTTCCGCAGTTTGGATCCAGCATGAACTTCTTCTGTTGGATCCAGCCTTCACTCCCCACATGCATCAATGAGCTTTTTTCTGCCCATGACCCTGTCACTGGTTTACCACCGTTCCTTCCTTGGACAACTTTTGAGAGATGCAGACCAGGAACACCCCACAAGAGCTGCAGTTTTGGAGATGATCTGATGTCTAGACATCATAATTTGGCCCTTGATTCAAGTAGTGAGCGAAGGCTTTCCCATGTGGTCCGATCCTACAAACAAAGTACTGTAGCTAAAATTGCTGAAGAAGTTAATTCTGGTTCTGATAAAAAGGTGTCGGTCCATGCCTTGATGAGTCAGGACTGTTTTTGCAGCAAATGGGGAACCAACAAATTATGACCACAGGTGTTCCAAATGTTATGCCTGATTAGTGTATATCCAAATACACTTTGAATCACATCTACCCATAATCACCTGGTCATCAAGTTTGTCTAGGAGAATTCTCATCTCATCTCCAAAGTCTCTGCTCTTTGCACGGTACATTTTGATTAGTGTGTTGGTATGCTTATCAAGAGAGGTCATGAAAGCAGTTTTGAGGTCCGTACAGGTGATCCTTTGGAATTCAGCAAAAATCTGAAGGGCGGGAGAGAGAGAAGGAGAAATAAAGAGAGGGAGAGGAAAAATGCACATTTACAGTATTAGTACAATATTACAATTACCTATTACAACACAATGGGATATTTGCACTCAAGATCAGACAGGTAAATCTAAAGGGACACTTACTTGCTCTTCCAAAAAGAGGCAGGGCCACCTTTCTTTTACAACAGAGACAAGAGGCTGCTCATTGACTATTTTTTTTCTCCTGAGTGAGAATGTATTTTCCATTTTTGCATTGATCACAGTCATGTCCATGTTCTTTTTCTTTCCTTCAATTTGAAGGTAATCCCGCTCTCTCTCCAGTGTGGCATCATCTACACCAATAGGGTTGTCAGGAAGAAAGTTTATCTCTGACCTTCTAGGCTTCTTCACAGGAGCTTTTGAACCATCGTCTCTCTTACTGCTAAGCTCTGTACATCCAGCGAAGCACAACTTTTGCCTGTAATTGCCCATTTTGAATTTGAGGCTCATTTTCCAGCCACGGCATCCTCTATCACAACCAGACTCCCTTAGACATGGGTGTCTGGAAACCAATGCAGCTGCAACTTGCTCAATCTCAGAATCACTTGGATATGCCTTGAAGGAGTACATAGTTTCTGCAAGTTTCTCCAATATGTCTATTGTTATCTCTCTTGTAATATCCAGAGTAGTTTTCTGCTTGTCATAGACTTCGTTAGCTTTTCTTAGTCTGAACTCCACATCATATGAGAATGTTGGTATTGGAAATGCCTTTGGCCACCGCTCTGCCCTAGATGTGGAAGGGGACTGACTAGATTGACTGGAGACACTAGCTGTATCAAGGGTTAAATCAGTGTCAGACCCCGTGCTTTCACTCCTGGAAGTCTCTGCTTGTGGTGTAACATTAAACAGTTCCTGAATTATTTTAAGTGTAACTTTCTCAGTTGGAAGCTCACTGATGTCTGTCAAATTACAGAGTTGGCCACCAAAATCAGGATCCTCAAACTGGATAACAAAGTTTCTGTCAATATTTAGTTTGTCACAAAGAACTTCTTTAAGACTATCTACTGAGGATGGCACTTCAGGCAGGGTCAGCTTCTTTATGCAATCTGGTGCAACTATTACTCGGAGAAGCATTGTTGCTTCCTAAGAAAAGAGACAAGAGAAAATGAATAACCTAGTGTCCTACCAGTACATTAGGCTGAAAGATTAATCAATTTTATAGAGAAATCACAATTTAAGAGAATTTTCAAATCGCAAGAGCAGCTATTTTTATTACAGCCTAAATTTTAAGTGGGAGAATTTGGGGCCGAAAGATTAATTGGTTTTATTACGCAATTTACAATTTGCAAAACCGGCAATATTTATAGAATCCTACGTTATCAACTGTGTTGCTGTAACAAATTTGAAGTGAGAACACTGAAGCTAATAGCATAAAGGTTGTAAACCATCTGTAGATAAGTTTGACCAATCGGAAACAACCTGTGTGACTATGTTAAAGCCTCAAGTCAGAAAAAGTGAATACACTAAACTTTCTGGCCTCAAAAAAGGATTATACCTCAATTGATAGAGAATTACCACAATTTTAATCACAACAAAACCAAAAAATTGCCATTAGATATTTTGTCCATATCGTTCAGCCCTACCAGTAACTTATATACACCTCTGTTAATGTAATAAAAACCTCTTGGGTGACACTAACAACTTTCTCCCAATTCTGTAAGCTGCAAGAGGGTAGAAGTCATTTAGATCATTTGGGTCAGTGACAACCAACTCCACATATGCACTGTCCACCACCTCATAAGCCCTGAGATGTTCAACATACCAAGAAGAAAATCTCTCCAATACAAAAGAAACTTCGTTGACAACTACCAAAATGCTATGTATTCTTCCAAATTCTGGCAGGCCACCACAGCTTCCGACAGACACCATCATTCCTTTGGAGTATGAGGTCCCATTTAACACAACACTTAAAGCAAAAGACACTGTATTATGCTCAGCATATTTTCTCTCAACAGCCATTTTCAATCTTCCATCTAGTGAGGATGTCTTGACAGTTTTGACTCTGTCAACACACAAGCGCTGTTTGAAAAAGCTGGGAGATTGTAAGACATGTGCCATCATGAGTTGGTGCTGGTTGGCCAATGTCTGAAGGACGTTTTTAAAATTCTGTGTGTTCAAAACAATTGTTTTGAAGTAACTGTGTTTAGATTCAAAACGCATAGTCCACAGCTCAACAACAGGACCAAAGCAGCGTATAAGGTTTGGATAGTGTTCCAAAAAATGATGCTTTGATCGAAATCTTTCATTTGGAAACACTTCTGTAAAAAGATGGCGATGATCAGATATTTTAGTCTCCAGATAACAAAGGCTGTCCTCTGAAAACTTGGGTGAAGCAACAAGCTCAACAATATCTTTGAGATCCATCAAGAGCTGCCATGCTTTCTCTGTTTCTGGCACAATATGACCAACCATAAATGGTATTAGCCTTATCAGCGTCCAATTTTCATGGCCATTGCCACCAATTGTTTTTTTAGATGAGAATGTTTGTGGAATTTTTTGTGGACGGTTCACCTTATCTGAGAAGCTGTAGGGGAAAGACTGAATTATACTATTCAAATAATCAAGTGTAAAGAACTTTCCAGAAATTAGCTTCTTAAGGCACAAAGATAATTCAAAAGGCACTACGCCTTCAAACAAATCATGTAACACATCTGGGGGAAATCCAGTCACTGGATGAAAATATTTGAGATGTTTTCAAAACACAGTCTCCTTTTACCCCATTCACACTCGTCAAGCTCAGATTTGTTTTGAGTTCCTCAAGAAAAGCATTATGCTGTTCAACACTTCTTAATGAGAAGAGTCCCTTCTTCACTTCAGTGGTCTGAATGTCACTGATGGAAGCAAGACAAAACCTACAGAATTTTTCTACACGAAAACTTTCTTGAAATCCTGCTAGGCCATGTGCCCCAAGATTGTCTGCAGAGACAGTTAAAACAGTTCCTTTGACATGTTTACCAACATGGTCTAGATATAAGCCCTCTTGCTCAAGTATTTGTATATCCTTCACAAATGGCTCAAAAAATACTTCATAGCCAAATTCCCTAACATCACTGCTTTTCCCCAGTAAGGCCAACTGAACAGAGTTCAAATTTGATCTGAACTCTGCAGGCCAATTCAAAATTACCCAGTACACTGCTGTAATCTTGTGCTTTTTACGTGACGTTCCCAGGGGATTGACTACTTCAAAGTCATCAATGTACAGACCAAGAGAAATAGCTGTATTCTCATTATGGAGTAGTGGGTGTTCCCTGAAATACTGTCCATCAAAACAAGATGTATAAAAACCATGGGTGGCTTCACTGGAAAACAAAGTCTTTTCGATTACCTCATTATGGCCTAACAGTGTTTTCAGAACTCTGAGACAGGGCACATCAACAAATGTCCTGTTTTTTCTTCTGCTGAACACAAACTCAACAGGTTCAACTACATTAAAGTTCTTTTTGTAGTACACATTACGCCTATCATCAGTTGACAATGGTCCCTTAGCTGTAGTAAAGTAAAGAGCCTCAGTGATTTCAGTGAGAACAGACTCATCAACTTCACAGTTGTGACTGAGTAAAGTATCTCTAATGACTTTTGCAACACATGTTTTTGAAAGAATTAAAATATCATTCAGACCATCAAAAATCTGCCTTATAGCACTTCTAGATACATGTAATTCTGTCTGCATACAGAGAAACAAAGACGCCAATTTCTTCTCAAGGATTTTCTCGATGTCAAATTCTGTAGCCTCTGCCTCAACCACTAAAGACTCAGCAATACCAGATTCCCCTTCATCACAGTCTGATGCAGAATCTGCCCAGTCTTCAGACTTTGTGCAGTTTACTGGTACAATGGATGATCTATAATCGCAAAATGTTTGGTTTTGGTGACATTTAGATTTGTGGGTATGGAATGTTACATAGACATTAGTCTTAAAATTACAGTGTAAAAAAGGGCACTGTAGAGTCTCATGCTTTTTTAGATGTGTAACTCAAATGCCTGATGAATGTGTCTTCAGTGCAAAGATTCCTGTAATCGCACAGTTCACAATGAAAGATGGCTTGCTCTCTCTTTTTGCTTGCATTTGAATGAGCTCTGTGGAGATGAGTTTTCAAAGCACCAGGGGTCTTAAATGTGCAAACACACTCTGGATATAAGCACAATAATCGTAAACGTCGCCCTGGTTGCCAGTGTCTGAGTCTGTAGTGTTTCAGCAGCAAATTACAACTGTGGCTCGTGAACTTACAGAATCTACACTGCATGAGAGCCGCACCACCAGTACTTGGTCCAAGGTAGACCTACAAAAGAAAGTACACAAATCTGAATACACAAAAAAGGCATCAGTAAGAAAAAAACAGACACTTTCTATAAAATATTAGAAACTCTTTTAAATTACTCACTAACAAAATTTTAAATACTTCCCATTTATTACAATAATACACACGTACCATAAGTCTTGACCATAAGTCTTCTTAAGACAAGAAATAGTATCATGACTTTTGGCACATCCATGAGTGTATCATCCATATATATATATTCACTGAGCTCCTGAGAGTGACTAATTTTTTCACTAATGTGTGTAGAAGCAGTCTGCATGCCGAGGTGCTTGGTATTATACATCTGTGGCCATGGAAGTAATTGGAACACCTGAATTCAATTATCTGGATAGGTGAGCGTCATATTTCAGGGGTGGGCGATATGGCAATAATATTTCACAATTTTTTTTGTAGGATCACAATCTCAATTTTATCACGATTCAATACTACTAAACAGTACAGTAGCCTTGGCTTATTAAAAAAAAGTTGAAATACATTTTTTAACTCTTGTTATTATCTAAGTATTGGTATTAATATTTAACTGAACCCTGAATATTTAACTGACTGAAGACTGGTTAAGTTATAACACTAAATATTTTACCTGCTGTAATCTCTTAAAAGTGCAATGTGATTCAGAACCGAAACAAAGTCAATAATAACTGTCTTTAAAAAAACAGCAGATTAAACAGCAGATTTATTATTCACACTTCTTACAGCTGGTCTTGCTAACACGTTAGCCTCTGCTGGCTGCAGTGTAGCGGACCTCCTCAGTGTACTGTTTGGGATGTTTTAAATTCGCTTTAAATTATTATGTTTTGTGTCAATATAGCGTTAGCTTTAAGCGGACCTGTTACATTATAGTGTGACACTGAGGAAAGACTTTACTTTATTAGGTTGTTATTTAATCCATTCGTTCCTTCAAACACCTGTCAGCCAACAGAACGTAACTTTTTAAGGCTTCTGATTGGCCGACATGCGGTTACAGTCAGTGCTGTAATCCCGCCTACAGATTTGCATACAGCTGACAGAGATTAACTGGCCATATTCTCCGTTTTCGTGTGAACCCAGATTTTTTAAAAAACTTTTTTTATGCACGGTGAAAGAAAAATATCTGTGTACGTGTGAACGGGGTTCGCTGGCTTTCATTCATGTCTCCCCACTTGTAAAAACAAAAAATATAGGCGGGGGAAAGCATGATTGATTATAATAACCACAGTGTAAGGTCGATTAAATGTTGAATTAATATAAGCCACTTAACACTAATTCAATATATATTTAACCACAAAACAACCATAAATCAACCATAAACCATTGTGGATTTTATGTTGGTTTTAAGTTTGGAGTTGAGTTGAAACAAAGTTCAATGTTGCATAAATAAATCTGTTCTGATGTCGGAGATCAACGCTGATTAAAAGAATAACGTTAATTTAATGTTGTTTTGCTATCAGGGCAGTTTAGTTTGTCTTAAAGCTAGTCATTAGTCATTATAAGGACAATATGATTCCTTAAAGAACAGTATTAATATAATTTTACAATGATGTTTCTCGTGTAACATAACTAGTTTATTTTAGAATTGTACCTATAAAAACACCATTACACTGTTTTAATCAAGTGCGGTGCTATCTAAATTTTTAATATTGACTGCAAACCCTAGCTAAGTGTTACTCACCTAAACGAATAAAACTGCAATATCCAACAAGAAACCAAATATCAACAATATTAATCAATATTAATATATGTAAAATATTAAAGCACCTACCGTTTTAAAACGTTGAGTGATGATGTGAAGTTGATAAAACCATCCACAGATACTGTTGGCTCCCTCGGGGGACAAAATGGCTGAGTTTTTCTGGCACACTGCCAGGCAATTTCCCGCGCGATGACATTAGCCAATGAGCTTTCAAACAGTCACATGTTGTGAGGTGAATTTTGAATGAACTCATTATTTATTGTTCATCAGGCTTATCATCTTCATTTTCTGAACGAAATCCATATAAAGGTTCAAGAAACTCAAAATGTATTGTTGATTACACTTTTTAAAAGGCTTTTTGCTCAAATGACTTGATAAAAATAGTCTTTCTAACTTTTGTTAAGTTGGATTTTTTACAGTGTGTGCTGCCATGGCCTTGGGCTAAGGCGTCGCTCTAGGAAACCAAAGCTCACGGCTCATTCCCAGAGTGTGTCTTATTTGTGCTTTGTTTTTAAAGTCACAGACAAAACGCTCTTTGAAACAAACACTTGGCCGTTAAAGACCCAATCACAAGTGTTTTCTTTTGTAAACTTCACCTGGCTAAAAAGATCAACGACTATAGGACAGCACAAGAGAACTTACCTAACACATCAAAGCTGTAATTCCACAGCAGCATCTTACTGCTACACAAGGATTGTAGCTTAGATTAAACCGTTCAAATATCCGGGTAGTTGTTCCAGACCCATTCACAAATCAGTTTTAATCTTTACCTAACTAATTGGGCAAAAGGGCCAGGGGTTTGGTTATTTTTGGCCAGCCTTTCCATTTGCTTTATTGACACGGTGCAGCTTGTTAACTGAGTGTTTAATGTGTTTTGGAGCCAACTGCCTTGCAGAGCCAATTCTTAACAGCTACCACAGATTACTCTGCAAGTGTGCCTTTAAATTTTCAATCCCCTGCCTGCTAGAAGCTAAAGATACCTGGTCATGGGTCTCTTTTTGTTTTTGCAAAGAGTCCAGTACCTGTTACCTTAACGTCAGCTCCGGGGGATGTAGCTCAGTGGTAGAGCGCATGCTTTGCATGTATGAGGCCCCGGGTTCAATCTCCTGCATCTCCTGCATCTCCTGTAGCTTGTTGTTTCACTCTGCTACAAAAAAGCTTGCAGAAAAAAGTGTGCTTCTAAAGGCTATGGCTTTAAGAACGGTCACTATCAAGCTGGCGTTCTGCTTGTTACTCTTGAACTTTAAGAATGTGCTCAGCTTCCAGTTGTAACTTTTGCACAAGAACGTTTTTTCAACTTTCTGCCAGCTACCTAGAGAGGCGCGATTGCCAAGTGGTAAGGCGTTGGTCTCGTAAACCGAAGATCACGGGTTCAATCCCCGTTCGTGCCTTTAACATGCATGCTCTCGTTTTAAAACATGACCAATATGCTCTAGTTCACATTCCCCCTAGGCTTATTTAAGAAACACAACTAATTTCTTATTTTCCCTTGCAGGTCTTATTTACCACATTAATGCTGTGCTTCCACACCAGCACATTTCCTCTACATAGGGATGGCAGCTTAGAGGTACTGCATGTCGTGCCTGTATGAGCTCAAACTAAGCCTTGTTATGGTCTGACCAAACTCTGAACTTTGAATTTGTGATCTTGAACTTGTGATGTACAGGAGAAAAATGTACACAGGACAAAACGTAAAGAGTTCTGAACATGTTTATTTAGCACAGGATGCGTTAGAGTTGAAAACCCTGTTAATTTTTCCCATTGGAAATCGCGCTTAGACCCAGGTCTCCAAATATGGGCATAACGAGGACTACAGAATGACGCACGACTTCAGTGGTCTATTGATCTAAGAAAGCAATAAACTAAAAAAAGCAAATAACTTATGAGTTTAATGCAAATAACTATTAAAGTATAACATTTCCTGTCACACTTGTTAGAGATCTCGGACTAACTACAAAATTTCTTTATTAATTTCTATATGAAATTGAGAAACCAAGGACACTAATTAGTGCATTTTTTCTAAGTAGAAGTTTTCTCTGTTCTTGCTTGATACCAAATTTTAGCAGCTTAACAGTCACACACAGCACACACCCTATATTTCTGCACTCTATTGTCTCTAAAGTCCCAATATGTGCCCCTGCATCAATGGTAAACCAGACCAGTTGGCATTATCACCTTTTTGCATTCATGCATTTTATTCACAGATTTAAATATTACAAATCTTTTATGAGTTTAGTCCAAAAATTTATTTTTTTAACAATATTAGGCCTGCTGCATATGTATTGCACAGAAGTGCCATACCTGTTTACACATGTTTGTATGCCACCTAATATGAGCTCAAAACAGCTCTGATTTGCGAATACATCAGCATTACAAGACATCTGATATATCAGTCTGTTATCTGTTAGCAGGACATTACCAGCAGGAACTTCTACCTCTGTATGTTGTGAAATCAATTGCCGTATGTTGCATTCCAGTACCATGTATTAAACAGAAAAGCAATGCACACATTGTTTGAGCCATAAAGGTGTGCGTATAAATAAATATCTACGCTGCACATGATGTCCCTGGTATCCCCTTGGCCATATACAGTGGGGTCAAAAAGTATTTAGTCAGCCACTGATTGTGCAAGTTCTCCTACTTAGAAAGATGAGAGAGGTTTGTAATTTTCATCATAGGTACACTTCAACTATGAGAGACAAAATGAGGAAGAAAAAAAAAAAAAAAAGGAAATCACATTGTAGGAATTTTTTAAGAATTTATTTGTAAATTATGGTGGAAAATAAGTATTTGGTCACCCACAAACAAGCAAGATCTCTGGCTCTCACAGACCTGTAACTCAGGCCTGTCTGTAAAATTAGGGCAGAGGGGGATGATGTGTGTGAGGTGTTTGTGTGTAGACAGGCTGTGGGTCATTACCATGATAATGGGTACTAAGTGGCTCACAACAGGGGAGCGGGGGATCGAGAGGCTAGAGTCCCTTGCGCAAAAAAGCGTAACTGTAGTCATTCTACGTTTACTTTAGTGTTAAGAGTAAGGAATAATACAATTTGGATTGTTTGTTGAAGGACTCTGTAATATTGTGCTGTACCATAAATACAATTGAAGATGTGTTGAACAAACTAGCTTCCTTATAAATGAAAACTTAAATGAAAGTTCCAGGCTATGGATTCTATTTACACCAGATTGAGCATATCCCTTATAAACATGATTCTTAGACCAAAGGTTTAAAAGCCCTTATGACAAAATTGTATTGAGTCTTTCTTTATACAGGTAATGGTGGGGTCCTAATAACTTTAGAACCCTTCTAGACAAATACTAAAAGAGACAAATTTCCTAGTTGTGTGGTAGAACTGTTAAAGTAGGGATTGTTCTGCAAGGTTTTCTCACAGATGGTGAACATGTGGAACAGCTGAATGAAGTTGTGGGTGTGGCTTATGCAAATTGTTTATTTGCTGAATAATTTGGACCATGAAGAAGCATTAGCCTTATTTACAGTCTCTTATTTGTTGAAGAAAGGTGCTGTATAACATAAGACACTATCAGATATTTCTTAAAAGTTTACTTTAGTGTTAAGAGAAAGGGTAAAATAAAATGTGGCTTGTTTGGCCAGATTATCTTGCTAAAGGACTCTTTAACCATTGGGCCAAACAATAGGATATATGGGTTTCTGGACAGTGAGAGTTTAAATAGTATGACTAAATATTAAAAAATCTTATTTAAAGAATGAATAGTCTTTCTTTATACAGGTAATGGTGGGGTCCTAATAACTTCAGGACCCTTCTAGACAAATACTAAAAGAGACAAATTTCCCACCTGTGTGATAGAACTGTTAAAGTAGGGATTGTTTTGCAAGGTTTTCTCACAGATGGTGAACATGTGGAAAAGCTGAATGAAGTTATGGGCGTGGTCTATGCAAATTGTTTTTTTAATTGCTGAATAATTTGGAGGATAAAGAAGTATAAGCCTTATTTACAGTCTCTTGTTCGTTGAAGAAAGGTGCTGGATAATATAGGAAATTAACAGATATCTCATAAACGTTTACTTTAGTGTTAAGAGTAAGGAATAATACAATTTTGATTGTTTGTTGAAGGACTCTGTAATATTGTGTTATACCACAAATACAATAGAAGATACATCACACAAACTAGTTTCCTTATACTTGAGTACCTGAAAAATGAAAACTTAAATAAAAGTTCAAGGCTATGGTTTCTATTTGCATCAGATTGAACATATCCCTTACAAACGTACCGGTAATTCTTAACTCTTTAATGCTCTCAACAAGAACTCAACTTTCAAAATTTTATGGATGATTTTTCAGCTGCTGCTTCAGGTTGACACATAATTTAGAAATGGTGTTTTCTTAAAGTAAGAATACCAATGTTTTTTACGTTTAACACACGCCAATCAGGGAGTAGATACAGCCAAACAAAGATTATTTAAATACAGCTTATTTTACCCAGCTATTTACATTATACTAATGGTTGAACAGATCATTAAAGGGTTAAAAGTGCCACACGTTTAGTTAAACTTGCTTGAGTTTTGCTTTTAAATTAATTCTGCCAAAATTCAGTTGTTTTAGGTTATTGGGATATATACAGTATCTATAACTTGAATTTACTACCCAAATCAAAAAAAAAAATGGAACAGTATAGAAAATGCAAATAAAATAGATGCAGTGTTTTTTACATTTACATCGACTCTTATTCCATCTTTTATGAACCCAAAATATTTCATGTTTTGTCTGGTCAACTTCATTCTTAACATACACATACATGCATTTTAAGCTACAACACATTCTAAAAAAAGTTGGAACAGGGCAATTTAGTCCTCGTAATAATGTTAAAAACAACTAAATAATGACGTGATTTCAAATAGGTGATGTGAACAGCTGATTATAATCACGAATTGGCACAGATCGTGTTCAGATGGAAGGAAGAAAAAAGCTTGTTAAGGTGGTTTACAGGCTTAAAAGAACAATTTTATGTTTTTCTAAATGACCGCTTCAGTTTATACTAACAGCATTTACTTTTACTTCTACTTTTAATACTTAAGTACATTTAATATCAAATTACTTTTAATACTTAAGTACATTAAACATCAGATACTTTTAGACTTTTACTCAAGTAATATTTTAAAAGGTGACTTTTACTTCTATCAAAGTAAATTTCTGGTAAGATACTTGTACTTTTACTCAAGTATGGCCTTCAGGTACTTTATACACCACTGCACCTAACACACATAACACACACACACATTACCTACACTCTAAAAAGAAATGTGTTAAAAACGACACACACTGTGTGGAATTTCAACATGTGAAGAGTGTGCTCAGGGACGACACATACTGTGTTGATTTAAACACAGTAAATGTGTCATCCTGTTTTTGCACACCCACCGTGTTAGGATACTTAACACACACAATGTGTTGTTCTTACACAATGTGTGTTGATTATGTGTAATCAAGAAAATGGGTAAAATAAAGTGTACAATATTACAAATGTTTAAATACCATTCTTTTTTTGTGACAAGTGATAAATTAAAACAAATTACAAACAGTTTAACAGTAAAGGTACAAAATATATCTTTCTTGAACTTTTCTTTTCCATTCTTAAAGATGACTCGTAAAAGGTCTGTTTCTCTGTCCTAAAAGAAAGACAAAAAATATCATTACAAGGTACTACTGTGTTTCTCTCTCAGAGTCTTGTGTATTCACATTACAAAATATTAACTGAATTAGACATTTACAACATTAAATATTTGATTAGTCAACCAACCAAATGAGTAATCAGCTAACACAACTAATATTCCTCCAAAATTGTCATGTCTCTAATATTCACATAGGCTGTTTAACAACTATTAAACAAGTCACCTGAAAACTAGTTACAGCTACAAGCTAAAATGTTTCCTTTACCAGAATAAAGTAAATGGGATGATGTATTTTGGAAGAGTTGTGCTTTACCCTAAATATATCCACCACTACCAGCTTTAACGCTAATAACAATAAGCAATGTTCCTGACGATTTGATTTAAAGAACCGATTCTTCCGAACCGATTCTGCACCTCCGAACCGACTGCATTAGATCCTCTTAAATCCTAATGAATCAATCGATTCAGTTTTTAGATTCATTTAAACAGATGATTTAAAAGAACCGATTCAGTAAAACGAACTGAGCTAAACTAAGCTAAAGAAAAATGTTAAAATGATTAAAATCCGCTTCTCATAATGAGATTTAACTGAAATAATGTTACTGAATCACTGTAAGCACACAGTCCCAATAGATCAGTTAAGTAAATTACCCTGAGAAAACTCAACACACAGAGGGTTACTATGGTAACCTCATCCACAGTCATTATGTGGTGGCGCCATTTTGACCAAACTAAAAGTCCAATTAACGGTTAGCCAGTTAGCTAACGATAAATAATACCAATAAAAAGAAAGACTTGTCAGGTTTAACAGAACATTTATTACTGAATAGGAACAGAAAAGCAAACTTAGGTTTATATGAATGTAATTCAGTGCCTCCTTTTTTACCTAACTAAGTCAATTGTGAGTCTATTGTAAGTTAAAACAGGTCACAGGGTTAAAACCTACTTTTTATAGCTTTGCTTGACTTCATAAAACACACAACAAAACACTGATAAACATGAACTAAATAAACATCAATAAAACATACTGCTCCTGCTCCTTTCCTTGCATGGTCCAAGAAGAGGAAATCAACCATGAAACACAGATATACATGATAGGAGAAATGTGATTAACGCATATTTTTTATTTACTAATTTATTTTTAATCTTCCATGGGAAATAATCTATGTTTCTAGTCAGAAATAAAAAATTTTATCCAACAAATGTAAGTAAAATTGAAAAAAAAACAGTTCCACACATGAATGTGTAGACTAACTATTGGAGTTACTTTACACGCGTCTGTGTAAAAAGTGGCCAGAAATGACACAAAACATGTTACAGACCACAGGACACAGCAGTTGTGTAGAAAAAATGACACAGTACTTTTTAGAGTGTAGCTTCCGAGAACAGGTGTTCTCAGGGTGGTGTGGCCGTAAACGAGAGACGCTGTAAACAAGCTGCTTCTTATAGAGGACCGTCGTTCAGGCTTTCTAAATAAATAAATAATTAAACGCTTAAAACTGTTTAGGTTAGGTTGTCAAATTTCAGGCATATGTAAACAAAAATCTCAAGTGGGCGACTAAAGAAATGTATTTATTTATAAATAGTGTTTATGGTTTTATGCTTTATGTTTAACTGATAAACTATCTGATGAAGTAAAAGCTCTGAAGCTTTTCTGTATTTTGGCTCCGCTGTTCCTCATGTTTCATGTTTACAGTTTCTTCATTTTACACTAATTAATAAACTTGTGTTTTTACTTTCCCGGTTGTTTCTGTGGTATTTGTGTGATTGGCTGATAGTCCTGCACTGAGGATACTGTGGGTCACTGTCAGTGTTGCCAACTCCTCAGTAAGGAAAGTAGCTATTGGCTGTCCTAAAAGTCGTTAGAAGTCGCTAAATGACGTTATCGCCTAATTTGCATAAGGGTTAGCACATGTGGAAAGGTCTATATATTATTATAAACTATAGGTAGCACATCTCAATAGATGCATTGATCTGTATCTCATATAGTAAAAATGTAGTATGTTTACATGTATCTCAGGCATGTAGTAAATAATATGCTAACCCTCTATGAGGAATATCTTCTAAAGTTTTACCTCTGTGATTTATCAGACCCTGTTGGATAAGATCCTAGTGAGAAAACACAGATCTTATTTATAGCTACAGAAACATGGAATAAGGAACAAATCATTAGACCTGAACTGACAAGGGAAAAGCAACAAAAATAGTTTTATGTATACAAACAGCTAAGTACAAGATAATGTAATAAATGCTCAACATATTCACTCAGTAATAAACTTTATTAGACACAACCTTTACTGTACCGGCTGAACTGCTAAGAAAGCACAAAACTGAAAAATAACCGAATACATTTTGTGTTGTTGTAATATTAAGGTCACAGATGGTTATTTAAAAATGATTGGCTTTGCTAGATGTATCACTGAACGCATGTATAAACGTGGTTAAATAAAACATTAACACATAGCATTAGATACACACCTGTTATTCAACTGTATGCAATCACGTATAGCTAATTTGAGCACCATAGTTCTGAAGTAGAATACAAAATAAGTCACATGATAACGGCATTACATACACTTAAACTTTACACTTTTAAAGGAATTAAAACTAAAACCACACATTACTAACCGCTAGCAGAAATAAATTAGGCAAAGGAAGCACAGAATTATAGGCGTTCCTCTCAACGAGTCAAAAGCGGATGTGCGCATGCTCGGTAGGACAAATCGATGGTATTGGGTAAAATAAATCAACAGAACAA
This sequence comes from Trichomycterus rosablanca, assembly GCF_030014385.1. Taxonomy (NCBI): domain Eukaryota; kingdom Metazoa; phylum Chordata; class Actinopteri; order Siluriformes; family Trichomycteridae; genus Trichomycterus; species Trichomycterus rosablanca. The sequence goes on along the minus strand of NC_086001.1, from coordinate 23,334,354 downwards.
CGGCAGCACCCGCCGCTCGGTGAGGAAAGTAACTGCAGAACGATATGTGCTTTCGCATCCAAGTCTCCAAAAGTTTCCAATAACACCAGAAAAAGTCACGAGGGTCTGAAAACTCGCTAAATATATATAAGTTGGCAACACTAAGTATTACACTGTTTATTAGCCTGACTTAAACGTTAGCGAGTCATGTGACCCATGTGTACCGTCCAATGAAACAGCTGTGTGTGAGTCTCTGTGGCGTAATCGGTTAGCACGTTCGGCTGTTAACCGAAAGGTTGGTGGTTCGAGCCCACCCAGGGACGAGTGTCTTTTATTGCACAACCTGCCTGTTGATCAAACGGATGTGAGACACAACAACAATGTGTAGTCCCACAGAATAGTGGAAATAAGTAACTGAAAAACATCCAGTAAACAACAGTCCCACAAGCACAAATATCCACCTGATAAGTCATCAGAGACCGGCTGTCCAAAGTGGAAGAACGTTCTTTTGGTTTCCGTGGATGTTAAATGAAGATACTCGCCCAACGACCCTGAGATTAAGAGTCTCATGCTCTACCGACTGAGCTAGCCGGGCTTAAGCAGCTTGTCAGAACAGCTCATCAGTCAGACCATCAGAGTGATGTAGGTTTAATTCACTAACATCACGACCAGGGGGGTATTCCAGAAAGCGAATTTAACAAACATCAAACTTAAACCTGAACTCTGACCCAGCCATATCCGGCATGCCGGAACTTTTCGTGTCGGCCCACATCCGGCAGCCGGATCTGGCCTGGTGTCAAAATGAATGACGGATAGATTGTGGCTCGTATACGGCTGCCCGGATCCCAGCCATGACTGCCAGCAATATGCCAGCACTTAACCATCTGCTAGCCAGAACAGCCATTATTGCAGTTCTGGCCTACTGGAGATTTTTAAAAGGCTTTCCCCCACCATATTTAACCTTTAATGGTTACTGGGACTACTACAACTGTTCTTGCTTCTTATTGCTATGAAAAAAAAAAAAATATATATATATATATATATACAGTGTATCACAAAAGTGAGTACACCCCTCACATTTCTGCAAATGTTTCATTATATCTTTTCATGGGACAACACTATATACATGAAACTTGGATATAACTTAGAGTAGTCAGTGTACAGCTTGTATAGCAGTGTAGATTTACTGTCTTCTGAAAATAACTCAACACACAGCCATTAATGTCTAAATAGCTGGCAACATAAGTGAGTACACCCCACAGTGAACATGTCCAAATTGTGCCCAAATGTGTCGTTGTCCCTCCCTGGTGTCATGTGTCAAGGTCCCAGGTGTAAATGGGGAGCAGGGCTGTTAAATTTGGTGTTTTGGGTACAATTCTCTCATACTGGCCACTGGATATTCAACATGGCACCTCATGGCAAAGAACTCTCTGAGGATGTGAGAAATAGAATTGTTGCTCTCCACAAAGATGGCCTGGGCTATAAGAAGATTGCTAACACCCTGAAACTGAGCTACAGCATGGTGGCCAAGGTCATACAGCGGTTTTCCAGGACAGGTTCCACTCGGAACAGGCTTCGCCAGGGTCGACCAAAGAAGTTGAGTCCACGTGTTCGGCGTCATATCCAGAGGTTGGCTTTAAAAAATAGACACATGAGTGCTGCCAGCATTGCTGCAGAGGTTGAAGACGTGGGAGGTCAGCCTGTCAGTGCTCAGACCATACGCCGCACACTGCATCAACTCGGTCTGCATGGTCGTCATCCCAGAAGGAAGCTGACGCACAAGAAAGCCAGCAAACAGTTTGCTGAAGACAAGCAGTCCAAGAACATGGATTACTGGAATGCCCTGTGGTCTGACGAGACCAAGATAAACTTGTTTGGCTTAGATGGTGTCCAGCATGTGTGGCGGCGCCCTGGTGAGAAGTACCAAGACAACTGTATCTTGCCTACAGTCAAGCATGGTGGTGGTAGCATCATGGTCTTGGGCTGCATGAGTGTTGCTGGCACTGGGGAGCTGCAGTTCATTGAGGGAAACATGAATTCCAACATGTACTGTGACATTCTGAAACAGAATCCCCTCCCTTCGAAAACTGGATACTGGATATCCAACAGGATAACGACCCCAAACACAACCTCCAAGATGACAACTGCCTTGCTGAGGAAGCTGAAGGTAAAGGTGATGGACTAAACCCAATTGAGCACCTGTGGCGCATCCTCAAGTGGAAGGTGGAGGAGTTCAAGGTGTCTAACATCCACCAGCTCCGTGATGTCATCATGGAGGAGTGGAAGAGGATTCCAGTAGCAACCTGTGCAGCTCTGGTGAATTCCATGCCCAGGAGGGTTAAGGCAGTGCTGGATAATAATGGTGGTCACACAAAATATTGACACTTTGGGCACAATTTGGACATGTTCACTGTGGGGTGTACTCACTTATGTTGCCAGCCATTTAGACATTAATGGCTGTGTGTTGAGTTATTTTCAGAAGACAGTAAATCTACACTGCTATACAAGTTGTACACTGACTACTCTAAGTTATATCCAAGTTTTAGTTCTATAGTGTTGTCCCATGAAAAGATATAATAAAATATTTGCAGAAATGTGAGGGGTGTACTCACTTTTGTGATACACTGTATATATATATATATATATATACTTTATTATAATTATAAGTAATACTAATAATAGAGTACAATTAAAACAGTAACAGAAAAAAACAAATGTACACCAAAACACATTTTTCAATATTTTATTTCAAGTATTTTTATTTATTATAAAATGTTTTGTCCTGCCATAATTGACTGCTGATCTCCTGCCTCCTGACACTGGTCTGTAATTCTGGAATGAAAACAAAAACGATTTTTCATAGATCAATGTGGATCTTATTCAAATTTCCAGTTCCATTTAATGATGGTAACTGTAGTTTAAATATGTTTACCTGGTTAAAATGGTTTATTGATTCACTCAGGAAGCAGGAGTGGCATAATGAAAAGCAGTTTCCAGAACAGTGCTAGAGCAGAAGAAACAGTGCCTTTAGTAGGCTGAATAACATAAGCACAAACTTTGAAATATGTGCTGTAGACATGATAATGTACTTTTTGATTATAATATTTTACAGTTATGTACAGTGCTTGCATACATTATCCCTAATCCATCCTGAAAATGTCTTTCAAACTGTATGTTGATAAAAGCAGCTTTTGTGATTATCTTACCAAGATCAGTGTAGCACAAATAACAGAAGGTGGCTGAGTGAGCTGGACTCGGGGTGCGCAAAAAGTCACTGCAGAAATATAAACACTTAATTAGTTCAATCATTCAATCAAGGAAATGTATAAAGACCTTTAAATATGTGCTTTAGGCATGATAATGTGTTTTGTCTTTGTAAACATGTTTCCTGGGTTATTTATGCCAGCCAATGACTAAAAGTTTTTATAATATTGTCAACTGCCAGGAAGAGGGAACTAATGTAACCAACCTTTTATATACATCACGACCCTTACTCAAAAAAGATGGACCACCAGCTCCATACAGCTGTAGGTATAGGTAACTAATGTAATCGTTTTAAAATATTATGTGTGTAATATAACTTGGCTATATTGTTAGATGGTTTATATCGTATTTATAATATCAGTGTAAGTTTCCTTTAGGTGTATGTTTTAAATTATTTTTGATAGTCTTTGCTGCCATATTTATGTATAGCTGGCTAGATAGTTAGTTTACCGTACCTGCCAAGCTAGCATTTTTGGCTAACGTTAAAACATAGCTATAATATATTATTAATTATCAAAAATACAAAAGTATTTGATTCTATATATTGTTCTGTTACTACAGTATATCAGTATTTTTAATATAATGTTTTAGTAAGTTTTAGTCCTAAAGAGCAGCTGTTAACGTTACCTTTAAATTCTCAATAAATAAGTGTAAAAAATGGTGTGGTCATTTCTTCATGAACACGTCATCACTACAAGACAATTCACAGAAAGACACAGTTCAGTTTGAGAAGCGCACAGCCCAGCTAGCATGATAGATCTGGGCCGATTCCGGCTCCGGTTTGGCAGTGTCGGCTGTCTGTCGGATCGGCAGTCCGCATCTGGCCCGAATATGGCTGCATGTCGCCACTTGGCTGACTGAGACTCGGCGAAATTGCGGCACCCCGCATCTGCCCCGAATATGGCTGCATGTTGGCTGACTGAGACTCAAAGCAACTTTTTTAATCCAATATAATAGTTGTATATGTATGTGTAAAATTTTTTTACAGTCGCTTCATAAGCTTGTTTGACTTGAACCAGATGTACGTACGCTAAGCCATGATAACTGTTTATAACAATGCTAACTGTTTATAACAATGATAACTGTTTACAACAATGATAACTGACAAGTGATTTTTAACTATTACCTTAATGTTAATACATGGTGGTGTCAGATAGAATCAGTTCACTACTTCAATACGAAAGGTTCCCTGAACGCATGCGCTAGGGGGCTCGCGCATTTAGTTCAGTTTAAATAAGAAACTTATACTTATTCACTGAGGATTTCAAGGTAACGTTAACAGCTGCTCTTTAGGACTAAAACCTTACTAAAACATTATATTAAAAATACTGATATACTGTAGTAACAGAACAATATATATAATCAAATTATTTCGTATTTTTTATTAATACATTTAGTATAGCTATGTTTTAACGTTTTAACGCCAAAAATGCTAGCTTGGCAGGTACGGTAAACTAACTATCTAGCCAGCTATACATAAATATGGCAGCAAAGACTATCAAAAATAATTTAAAACATACACCTAAAGGAAACTTACACTGATATTATAAATACGATATAAACCATCTAACAATATAGCCAAGTTATATTACACACATAATATTTTAAAACGATTACATTAGTTACCTATACCTACAGCTGTATGGAGCTGGTGGTCCATCTTTTTTGAGTAAGGGGTTTGATGTATATAAAAGGTTGGTTACATTAGTTCTTCCTGGCAGTTGACAATATTATAAAAACTTTTAGTCATTGGCTAGCATAAATAACCCAGGAAACATGTTTACAGCGACAAAACACATTATCATGCCTAAAGCACATATTTACAAGTCTTTATACATTTCCTTGATTGAATGATTGAACTAATGTAGTGTTTATATTTCTGCAGTGACTTTTTGTGCACCCCTGAGTCCAGCTCACTCAGCCACCTTCTGTTATTTGGCCTACACTGATCTTGGTAAGATATTTACAAAAGCTGCTTTTATCAACATACAGTTTGAAAGACATTTTCAGGATTGATTAGGGATAATGTATGCAAGCACTGTACATAACACTGTAAAATATTATAATCAAAAAGCACATTATCATGTCTAAGGCACATATTTCCAAGTTTGTGCTTATGTTTTTCAGCCTACTAAAGGCACTGTTTCTTCTGCTCTAGCACTGTTCTGGAAACTGCTTTTCGTGATGCCATTCCTGCTGCCTGAGTGAATCAATAAACCATTTTTAACCAGGTAAACATATTTAAACTACAGTTACTTTTTTTCTTATTCAACATTTCTTTTCCATCATTAAGTGGAACTGGAAATTTGAATAAGATCCATAAATAAACTATATAATAATATAAATATATATAATAAAATATTGAAAAATGTGTTTTGGTGTACATTTGTTTTTTTTGTTAATGTTTTAATTGTACTCTATTATAATTATTACTTATAATTATAATAAAGTATATATATATATATATATATATTTTTTTTTTTTTTTTTTTCTTTTTTTTTTTTTTACAGAGTATTTTCACAGCTACAAGAAGCAAGAACAATTGTAGTAGTCCCAGTGACCATTAAAGGAAAGCCTTTTAAAAATCTACTGCAGGCCTTATCTGGGCCTTATCTTGGCCCGATAATGGCTGTTCTGGCTAGCAGGTGGTTAAGTGCTGGCATATTGCTGGCAGTCATGGCTGGGATCCGGGCAGCCGTATACGAGCCACAATCTATCCGTCATTCATTTTGACACCGGGCCAGATCCGGCTGCCGGATGTGGGCCGACACAAAAAGTTCCGGCATGCCGGATATTTATATCCTACGTTTTTTGCTAGCTGGGTACCCACCCAGTTCTTTACATGTATCTCCTATTGTCTCTCCAGCTCAAGCCTACATACAAATACATTGTGAGTTTAGTCCCATTTAACAACTGTGGACACATTTGCTGACATCGGATTCAAAACCAAACTCTCATCACACAGAGGACTCGGATGGAATTTACAGTTTAACAAATACATTTATTCATCAATAAAGAAACACTTGTCTCCTGACCCCTCAACTGGTCTTGGTCAATTGGTCACATTCATGATAGGAAAACACCTGAACTACACAGTAGTATTTATTTATTTTTAAATGTAATTTTAAAACATGTCTGTTCAGTCTGTATTAGGATTTAGATGAACTGGGTTTTATGCACTAGAAGATGGTGGGATAATTAAACGTAAATATGAGTATTTCTTTTAACAAAGGAGTTTAGCTACCACTAATTTGGTCTATAGATAAACACAAAGAACAAAGACTCATGATGATAGAACAATGCAACACTGTTGAGTCCACAGCCCTCCATTCACACCTTCTCATGTACATTCTGGTTGAGGACGGTTCATTATTTGCTAAGTGGAAATCATCTAAAGACTAGAATTTTGGAGTGTAGACCTAGAAGTGTTAAAGTAAGAGGCTATTCATTCATGAAAACTTAGCAAACACCATAAAGACCAGGGTAAAATTCTTCCACTTGAGAGTAAAAGTTGTTCTGTGTTTATTAAAGTAGATTAAACTTGAATAATGAACAAAAACAGATTCAGATCTGAGGTTGGTACATTACACCACATAACTTTTAATGAGTAATGATTATATTCACACCATGATGTAAAGTACATTCAATAATTGAAGTAGAACAGTTCTAGAAAAAGAAAACCATACAGCTTTACCTCCTGTGTGAATGTGCTGGTGTTGTTAGAGAGAATAATGCACAAAAATACTTTCCACACTTTTAACAGTGATGTAACTTTCCTATGTGAGTTTGTTGATGTCGTTTAAGATTACTTTTATTAGCAAAAGACTTTTTACACTCTGAGCAGTGATACGGTTTCTCTCCTGTGTGAATACGCTGGTGGTTTTGAAGGGTACCATGTTCAGCAAAACTGTTTCCACACTCTGAGCAGTGATAGGGTTTCTCTCCTGTGTGAATACGCTGGTGTACTTTAAGGGCACTACTTTGAGTAAAACTCTTTCCACACTCAGTGCAGTTATACGGTTTCTCTCCTGTGTGAATACGCTGGTGTTTTAGAAGGGTACTAAGTTCAGCAAAACTGTTTCCACACTCTGAGCAGTGATACGGTTTCTCTCCTGTGTGAACACGCTGGTGATTTTGAAGGTGACCCTGTTGAGTAAAACTTTTTCCACACACTGAGCAGTGATATGGCTTCTCTCCTGTGTGAATGCGCTGGTGTTTTTGAAGCGTATTCTGATAAGAGAAACTGCTTCCACACTCTAAGCAGTGATATGGCTTTTCTTCTGTGTGAATGCGCTGGTGTTGTTTGAGATTACCCTGCGTAGTAAAACTCATCCCACACTCTGAGCAGTGATATGGCTTCTCTCCTGTGTGAATGCGCTGGTGTTGTTTGAGATTACCCTGCGTAGTAAAACTCATCCCACACTCTGAGCAGTGATATGGCTTCTCTCCTGTGTGAATACGCTGGTGTTGTTGGAGATGACTCTGCTTAATAAAATTCTTCCCACACTCTGAACAGTGATATGGCTTCTCTCCTGTGTGAATGCGCTGGTGTTGTTTGAGATTACCCTGCATAGTAAAACTCTTTCCACACTCTGAGCAGTGATATGGCTTCTCTCCTGTGTGAATACGCTGGTGTTGTTGGAGATGACTCTGCTTAATAAAATTCTTCCCACACTCTGAACAGTGATATGGCTTCTCTCCTGTGTGAATGCGCTGGTGTTGTTGGAGATTACTCTGTGTAGTAAAATTCTTCCCACACTCTGAGCAGTGATGAAAGTTCTTCATGTTTGTGCTTTGATAAGACTGTAGAAACTGTTTCCTTGGAAAGCAGCAGAAACAAAGAAACAAGTCGATTAATTAGAATTACTTTTACTACATTAATACCACAATAATATTAAACTCGTCACCTAGTAATAAAAACATTAAATTCACTTCACGTCTAAGTGAGAATCTGAATTCAAAGAACATCAGGATAAAATACTTATAAATACTGCAGATATTAATAATTAAATAACTATAAATAACTTGACATAAATAAAGATATAAGAGATCTGACTTTCTCAACATCAGTCCTGCACCAAGCAAATCTAATCCAGTTCATGACAGGACTAATAATTAGCTCACAAGTGTAAATCTTTGGTGTGCTGGGAGTAAAAAAGACTTCATAAATCACCACAATTATGAGCATAAAGCTATTTTAAACAGTCTGAATATATTAACCTGATAATATTAAATAACATAATAAAATATAAAGAACAACAAATGCAACATAAATGTAAAAGAAACAAACAAGAAAACGCTTTACCTTCCTGTTAGAATCCTGGCAGCCACTTTAACAAAGCTGGAGTCTCCAACAGGTCGTTTCTAATGAAGAACGTGCAGAAGATCCTTCTTACCAAGTGACTCAGCTACAAGTCTAGAGTTTAGTCCTTAAATAGAGCTGAGGACAAAGACCCAAGACCAGTTCAAAACTCTGCATTGGTCAATCATCAGCCAACTATTCACACCTTCTTGTGTGAAGTACTAGCTCATTATCTATGGAACGTGTGCAAATGAACTAGACGAAGCCACAAAGCATGATGGGTGAAGTCAAACTACACCTACTTATCTCAGCAGAGAAGTGATTTACATTTAATCCTAAACACAAACAAGGAATTGAAATGCTATTCTGTAAAGTGAAATGACATGAACTTAGATAAAGCTTTTATGATAAGAATCTAAGTCATGTAAAATGCTGTATGTATATTTGTGTGAATTAGTTTCTACTGTATATGAGGAACAATAAGAAAACTATAAGAGGAAACACCCACCTATAGATTTATCTGTAGATTTATTATGATTTTTCTTTAATTTAAAGTCATCTAAAACATAATCTAAGCTCATTTCCGTTTTATTTTAGATTGTTATTAAATAAAATAATCTTGATTACATGAATTGTTATTGTTATTAAAAGGAATCTACTTGTTTCCACAGAACAATTCCACTTTATAATGATAGTACATCACCTGTAGTTTACACTCAGTTAATATCAAGACATTCTGATGTATCATTTCTAAATAAATTCTAGAAATGTAAGTGTACCAAAAAATAGGGTTTAGATGTGCATACACCAGGGTGCAGATAGCATCTGCCTAATTTAAAATAGTTCTTCATGTAACCTGAAATTATATTCATATATCATTAGTTAATAATGAAGATTAGAGAGGAGAAGAAAACAGGAGAGGAGAAAAACAGAAAAGAGTAGAAATGAAATTCAGAGCTTTTAGTATTTAAAGTGTTACTAATAAATGTTCTTTTATGAGATCTAAAACGATTATAAAATGACTAATAAAACTATATTATTAATATTAATAAAAGATTCACTAGTAGTACACTAATCATTAATTTGCCATTTCACCAATATCTGTGACACCCTGGATTCTGGGCTAGTTTCAGCTTCAGGGTTGATTTTAGATCAGACATTAGGCTGGATAATTTTGCTGAACCTGGAAACTCTCACGATTTTCCTGCCAAATTGGGCTTGTTTAAAAATTCAGTCATGGTTGAAAATTGGGCTACTTTCAAAATGTGTCACGGCTGTTTAAAAGCTTTCATTACAAACCATACAAAATGTTTTTAATGAGGATTTGCGCTCACATACCTATGAACAAGGTCTGCTAGTTTTAGCATATGAACAAAGTCACTCACAAATATACATACAGCATTTTACATGACTTAGATTCTTATCATAAAAGCTTTATCTAAGTTCATGTCATTTCACTTTACAGAATAGCCTTTCAATTCCTTGTTTGTGTTTAGGATTAAATGTAAATAACTTCTCTGCTGAGATAAATAGGTGTAGTTTGACTTCACCCATCATGCTTTGTGGCTCCATCTAGTTCATTTGCACACGTTCCATAGATAATGAGCTAGTACTTCACACAAGAAGGTGTGAATGGTTGGCTGATGATTGACCAATGCAGAGTTTTTAACTGGTCTTGGGTCTTTGTCCTCAGCTCTATTTAAGTACTAAACTCTAGACCTGTAGCTGAGTCACTTGGTAAGAAGGATCTTCTGCACGTTCTTCATCAGAAACGACCTGCTGGAGACACCAGCTTTGTTAAAGTGGCTGCCAGGATTCTAACAGGAAGGTAAAGGGTTTTCTTGTTTGTTTTTTTACATTTATGTTGCATTTGTTGTTCTTTTTATTTTATTATGTTATTTAATATTATTAGGTTTATATATTCAGACTTTAAAATAGCTTTATGCTCATAATTGTGGTGTTTTATGAAGCCTTTTTTACTCCCAGCACACCAAAGATTTACACTTGTGAGCTAATTATTAGTCCTGTCATGAACTGGATTAGATTTTCTTGGTGCAGGACTGATGTTGAGAAAGTCAGATCTCTTATATCTTTATTTATGTCAAGTTATTTATAGTTATTTACTTATTAATCTCTGCAGTATTTATAAGTATTTTATCCTGATGTTCTTTAAATTCAGATTCTCACTTAGACGTGAAGTGAATTTAATGTTTTTATTACTAGGTGAAGAGTTTAATATTATTGTGGTATTAATGTAGTAAAAGTAATTCTAATTAATTGACTTTTTCTTCGTTTCTGTTGCTTTCCAAGGAAACAGTTTCTACAGTCTTATCAAAGCATAAACATGAAAAACTTTCATCACTGCTCAGAGTGTGGGAAGAGTTTTACTACGCAGAGTAATCTCAAACAACACCAGCGCATTCATACAGGAGAGAAGCCATATCACTGCTCAGAGTGTCGGAAGAGTTTTATTAAGCAGAATAATCTCCAACAACACCAGCACATTTACACAGGAGAGAAACCGTACCACTGCTCAGAGTGTGGGAAGAGTTTTACTCAAAGTAGTGACCTTAAGGTACACCAGCGTGTTCACACTGGAGAAAAGCCGTATCACCGCTCAGAGTGTGGAAAGAGTTTTGCTCAACAGAGTAACCTCCAAACCCACCAGCGTATTCACACAGGAGAGACACCGTATCACTGCTTAGAGTGTGGAAAGTGTTTTGCTGAACATAGTACCCTTCAAAAACACCAGCGTATTCACACAGGAGAGAAACCGTATTACTGCTCAGGGTGTGGAAAGATTTTTGCTCATGAAAATAATCTCAAATGGCATCAGCGTATTCACATAGAGAAACCACATCACTGTTAAGAGTGTGGGAAGTATTTTACAGAGGTGGAAAGTAACGAATTACATTTACTCGTGTTACTGTAATTGAGTAGTTTTTTGTGTACTTGTAGATTTTACAGCCTGTAATTTTACTTTTACTTAAGTATGTTTTGTATTAAGAGTTTTAATTCGCTACATTTTAAATAACATCCGTTACTAAGTAAAAAAAAAAAAACACACAAAAAAATAATAAAAATCGCGTCTGGGAAACTGCTGCAGTGAATTTTGAGATGGGGAGTCGGATCTTTTACTCGGTTCATTTTCAAGAGCCGTGTATATATAATGACTCCCAGCAGTGCAAATCGGTTCCTTCATTTCAGTTTAAAGGGCCGTTCAATAGAATCGAATCATTCTACGACACATCACTAGTGGTTATACAGTTTAAAATGTTTTATGGAACTAAAATGACACATTACACATCACTAAATGTTTTAAATGTTGTATCAACATGTTTCTTCTATTATATCCACAAATTATATCCACTTGTTATGTTTGCATTACACAGAAGAGACACGCCCTCCTGTTTAAAAATAACGAAGTAACGTTTACTCTGAGTACATTTTAAATGAGTTATTTTTTACTTGAGTAGATTTTTAGGCTGGTAACTTCACCCGTAAAAATTCATTGAAGTAATCGTATATGGAGCTAATTTAGTGCCAAAACTTCGCAAACAATATGATTTGTAATCAAACAAAACACAATGTACAAATAAAAAACACTATTTGTAAACAAACACAACATGATGTATAAATAAAAAACACGACTCTAACACACACAGTGTGATTTACAAATACAAAACGCCACTGTTGCAAATGCATATGTGACTTTCAAATAAATGCACAGCTGTTTTCTAATACACTGCACTTCACAAACAAATAGAACACGTTTTACAAATACAAACGCTGTTCCGCTAATGCCGTTTGTGAATCACGTGACTTTTGGCACTGTTCTGGCGCCTTGTGTCATACCCCTTTTCCACCAACGCGGCACGGACCCCGTTCCGGTTCCTGAACTTGACTTTGAACCGATTCCGTGTTTTTCCACCAAAAAAAAGAGGTTCCAGACAGTGAACTAGCGGGCCAATCTGGCAATCTGGCAGAATACTTGGTTTTTTAGCCCGAACCGTGACGTCCGTCTGAGGGCGTGTCATGTTATACAGCATAGCGCGTTAGCAACAATGGCGTCCGCTGGAGTCTCGTATGGAGCTGCATTTTTATCTTTTAAACTTTACCTGATCACATTTTGAGCCAGTTTGCCGCTTATATTTTCAAAGCGCATTTAAAAAGATGAACTGTGTGATATGACCCGGACAGAATGAAAAACGCTTAATGTAAAAAATAAAGCGTGAAGCTTTTTCAACTCCCCGAGCTGCATAAACACCACACATGTAAATCCAGCTAAACACAGATACATGTGGTATCTTAGAGTAGATTTGATGTTTATTTCAAACAGATGGATGTTCATGTGGTGTAACTTTAGTGTTTAGCGTTGAGCTAATCGGCTATTTGAGCCGAGAGTCGTGGTGAAACCGAAGCGCAAAACGCTTCTCACGTTAACAAACTAAAAAAAAACAACAACTAAGACAAACACATCGCGTCTTCTTATCACCGATTGTTAGATCAATGCTTTTTACATAAAAACGAACATCGGTAACAGCAGCACAAATGCTCGCACATAATCTACACACTCCGCCATGATATTACTACTCTTAACTTTTGTTCAGTAACCCAGTAGCCCACCGATGATGACGTTGCTTGGTTTTCAAGAACTGGTGGGAACGTGCGTCGGTTCTCTACAGAACACCAAGGTTCAGAGAAACCTGAACAGAACCAGCCTGCACACCAGAGGGGCTCCAAACGTCAAGTTTTCACTCATTAAATCATGTATTTTGTGAACTTTGTGGAATAAATGTAGGATTTGTACGTGTAGATTCTGGGTTTTAGGGAGTTCAGCTACTGTTAATATTTTTCCCCAATTGAACTAAACCTGAATTGATGTTTAATTGTTCATTAAGACTTCACTAAGAGTTATTACCATCAAGCAAATGTAAAGCATATTTCTATAGGAAGAGCATCTGTTTCCAGATAATATACACTGAAGTTTAATTGTTTGATCATCAGGCATGGCTGTGCAATAAAAGGCTCTCGTCCCTGGGTGGGCTCGAACCACCAGCCTTTCGGTTAACAGCCGAACGCACTAACCGATTGCGCCACAGAGACACGAGCAGAGCCAACAGCACAGCTGTTTCATTGGACGGTACACACAAAAAATCTAATCTCTCTCTCTACAGGCTCACTGTGGAGGCAAATTGATGGTTAAGTGGGCGGGTCTAAACTGCTGTAGGCTAAATGAGCAGAGATAAACTGATGAAGGCTGAATGAATGTACCACAATACAGTATAGTTTAGATAGTTCACACATATAAGAACCCACAAAACCTCTTAGATGTGTATTAAGAAAGTGTGAACATAAGAAATGACTAGACAGTGATGTCTGAAGTAGGACTGAGATCTCAGATAATTAAATAACATGAAACTGCTGCATTTCTGGTACAATAACAACCAAATTCAGTTTAGGAGCCGCTCATTTCTGCAGATCTTTACTGAAAGTGTGTAGAATCTCAAATGGTTTTTGTGCTGCCATGCAGCTGGTTGAATGGGGGTTAGTGTAGAATTATGTACAAAGATCTAAAGAGAGAATATATGAACTGGCCGGTTAGCTCAGTTGGTTAGAGCGTGGTGCTAATAACGCCAAGGTCGCGGGTTCGATCCCCGTACTGGCCACACCCACTTTAATTATCTGTTCTGCTCAACAACAGTAAAGCTCTCCATCGTTTCTGTGTGGCAGCTCCATAACTGAAGGGCTGTCAGTGTAGAATCAGGTATGTGGGTATATGCCCTACCCTTGGAAGTCGGCTGGTTAGCTCAGTTGGTTAGAGCGTGGTGTAAATAATGCCAAGGTCGTGGGTTCGATCCCTGTATGGGCCACACCCCCTCTTGGACTTAAACTAACAAACAAGTGATCCTTCTCTAACTAGCAGGTCCTATTGACCTGGGCTTCAAATGTTGTCATTCTGGTAGGACAATAAAAGCGATATACTACTTTTTATTCAATGTATTTAACTACATAGTGTTGTGCAACATTACATGTGTACTTAATACTTTTGTATTTTAATACTTGCAAATTTGAATACTTGCATACTTTAATACTTGCTTACTATAATACTTTGCATTAATATATATTGAGCTGCTGTAATAAATTATCTATCTATAGATTTATTTAATTTTATCTGTAATGCTAGTGATGGGCCAAACTATCTTTAGGAAGGTAAATATATCTAGCTTTGGGGTTGTTGAGGCTAAATATTCATGATTGTTGTAATGTTGCTACACAGTCACATTAGAAATCTCTTTTAAAACTAATGTTTGATATTGCAGGGTCTGATGAAGACACTAAAAATCTTATCCGGTGGAGAGTGGCCAACCAGGCCCTCTTCACTGGAAAACAGAATGCAGCGGTTCGAGGGTTTGAGTAAGTAACTGTTTGTTTGACGTAACAAAATTTGTGTTACTAATTATGCATAATAATAATTACAAAGGGTGGTATAAAGACAAGTTTTAGTATTTAAGTTTTGCAAACTTTTTCAAAGCATTAAAAACTTTTAATGACTAAACTTTTTTTGAAGCAGTGTATGTTATATACATTAATAACTGTTATGTGCATTATATTGTAGAGTCTTTGTGTTGGAGAACCAAATGCAGGGGAAGGTGACTCCCACTTATGTGAAGAAGAAGTGGGAGAACCTCAAACAAAAATACAAAGTAAGCTTCGTTTGTTGGTAAGATCTTTAGTAAAAGTAAGTTAAGGTCCTTGTACTGTGCTTATGAATCTTGTAGGAACTTAAGTGTCCACCTACTGGGGTAAGTACAGAGGGTGGTGAAGCAACAGCAGCATCCTGGAAATGGTATGCGGATATGGATGAAGCAATAGCTGGGAGCAGAGCCGTAGATAGAGAGAGTTGCGACACTCCTTGATCTCGCCGCTACGCGGTCACGTGGTTCATGTAACCCTCCAATAGTTCCAAACAAACCCGGCGCTGTCATGTTCTCATATGGGACAGGCAGCAGTAAATTAAATATTAAACGCTAAATAATACACATTTGTACAATTTATGGGTATTTTCAACTGCGTTTACATTTACTGCATCTGCTTTAATGTCAATTTGGTATATGAAGTGGAAGATTGATGTTTATAATGACTTGTTAATAGGTCGTTCTTGTGAACACACGGTACATTATATTAGCATACATTACATAATGCGATATCATTAAGTAGTAGAGACAATATACAGAGATAAAAGTTTTTTTATGTTTTGTTTTTTACATAAACTAATCTCCCTTCACTTTCCTGAGGATGCATAATAATAATCATTTTGGCTAAACACTCATGTCACTCAGTCATGTGCTGGATTCATAAGGTTTACCTGCACTGAATGAACAGATTGATAAACACACCACCGTACCTTTAAGGTACAGGAAATAGCATTAATTCATCTCTTATTTCATGAGTGATTAATAATTGATTCCTACATGTAATACATTAATGAATTCATTATGAATATACACTAGTTCATTTTGTCTAATGTAAGTGGTGGACAAGGTACACAAACCATGTAGTTGAGTTGAAGTAGAGATATCCAAGGTAACATATTACTCCAGTAAAAGAAGTAGTAAAAGTAAAAATACTCTTTACCTCCACTAAAGTACTAAACTAAATTTACCTTCAAATGTACTTAAGTATGAAAGTAAAAGTATAATGATTTATTGTGGTTCTAATGTTTTATGATTAATTCTGTAACAAGACTCTTGATTAATCAACTCATTTTAGGTGAAAAGACTCGTGTGTCATTAATTAAGCTTAACTGACTAAGCTAAATTCAGTTATACCTATTAATTAAGATAAACATGTAACATTTAGTGCTGAGCAAATGCTAAACAATAACAATATTAAGTATATTAATGACATTAAATTCATAATTTTTTTAAAACAAAGCAACAAACAGCTAAAAATGCTTGATAAGTAGTGGAAATGAATGGGGCTCTATGGGTTGTTTGGAACTATACAGAGCTCCACAACCCGGAAGCTGCGCAGAAAAAATGTCCCGCCCCCTTTCCAACGGTTCCCTATGGGAGTGTCGCCCCTCTGTTCTCTCTACCACTCTGGGTGGGGGATAATCAATTAGCCCAGCGACCCTTATTTCCTCATCTGGCCAGGATGCTGCTGAAGCTTCACCATCCTCGAGAAGCATGGAAACCCCAGCCAAAAAGAGACGAGTGGAGAAAGATGTAGTTGAGTATCTGAGGGAGATGGAAGAAAGGGAAAATAAGAGGGAGATAGAAGCAGCAGAGAACGAGGAGAGAAGATGGAGAGAGGATGAGGAGAGGGAGGAAAGAAGAGAAAGGAAAAGAATAGAATGAGAGGAAAAGAGAGAGCAAGAGACGCGAGAGAGAGAGAGAGAGAGAGAGAGAGAGAGAGAGAGAGAGAGAGAGAGAGAGAGAGGTTTACACAACTTTATTTAAACATTCAGGACATCATATCCATAATAATTTTACATTACCTAAGCAAAGTAGAAGAAAATAAATAAATAAATAAAAATAAAACAAATAGATAGATAAATAAATAAACATTAGTACTTAAAAATTTTGCTTATGGTTCAAAACCTTAATATTAATTGTCCTTCATCATCAACATCACATAAAATCTTTCCTATACACCACATCGTACGGAATTCTGCAAGATTGTTAACCAGTTTAAAATATGTATATAGCCGGGTGGATAACATTCCTCTTAAAATCCCCTCAGCACTAACAGCTCCAGCTCCCCTTATTCTGTTTTTACGGCTTTTCCACACCGCTAACTTAGCGAGGCCTAAGACACAGTTAAGGAGACAGATTTTCTTTCGGTATTTGAAACTGTATTTGACACTACTAATAAATGCTTGATGTGAAAAGCGCTCATCAAATTCTCCAAACCACCTGGATAGTATTTGAAACAGACGACTTAGTCTGGGACAGAGAATAAAAAGATGTTCAACTGTTTCAACAGCTCCACAAAAGGGACAGTTTGACCTCACCTCTGAATTGAAATGGGCTACATGTTTGTTAGTGGCTATGGCCTTGTGGATCAGTCTCCACTGGAGATCTCCAACCCGCTTCTCAATGGGGGGCTTATAAAGAGAATGCCAGTGTCCCTTCATCAAAAGGCCATGCCCAAACACTCCTGACCACTTCCATGCCTGCACCTGTTGTAGGACACTGATGGCGCACTTTCAAACATGTGATATACATTGCTTTTTTCCTCAAGTCCTTCAGATCTCCTAACAGGGGTGTATCAAAGGACAAGATACTGTTCACATCTTCATTCTCTCCCACTCTCAGTGCTGAAACACTGATGGGAGGAAAGCACATGTTCCTTGTATGGATCTGCAGGTGCTGTTGTTCTATCACCTCTCTGCAGATTCCTGGGACTATCGCTATCACTTCATCCAGTATCTGTTTTAACAGACGCATGGAACGTATCCCTGTTGCGATTTGAAGCGATTCTGGCGATTTCAAACCAACCTGTTCCCTAAGATGCCCCAATAATGTGCATCCTGCCCTCACAAAAGCCTCTTTCAAACACCTTGAAGCCAGCAGTCTAAGAGGGAGAAATGGGTTATGAAACAATGGTTCTGTCATAATACATTCTCCTCTATTGTTTTTCTATTGATTGAGAGGGTTGTTCGCCAGACTTTCAGCACAGACTGATAAAACGGTGACAAGTTTGTAATTTCTAGGTCTGTCAAATTTAAAAGGAATAACTGGTGATCATAGTTCATGTTTGTTGCTTTTCTGAGTAGAGCGCGAGCAATTCCTGCCCATCCTAAATGTTCTGTGAATAGCAACTTCTGAATGGTCTGTAAACGAAAGGAATCAACATGACTTCTCAGATCGATCAGCCCCTGTCCTCCTTCCTGTTTAGGAAGGTATAATACTGGGGCACGCACCCAGTGTTGCCCAGACCAGAAGAAATCTACCAGTTTGCCCTGGATTCTGTGTATTAACTGCTCTGGGGGTTCTAAAACAATAAACTTGTGCCACAGCATGGAGGCAGCCAGATTGTTTGTAACTAGAACTCTCCCTCTATAGGAAAGTTCTGGCATTAACCATTTCCAGCCAGCCAGCTTTGTTGAAACCTTATCCATCACGCCTTCCCAGTTTTTCAATTGATAATCAGTGGTTCCAAGAAACACCCCCAGTACTTTTATACCCACTGTATATTCCCAGGGAGTTGTAAATGCTCTATTTGATCCCATTGTCCTAAAAGAAGTCCTTCACTTTTACTCCAGTTAACCCTTGCTGATGAAGCCTTTTCAAAAATAGACAGACATTTACATAGATCTAAAATATCTTCTTTTTCTCTAAAAAACACACTGACATCATCCGCATATGCTGATACTGAAAGGTTTACAGAGTGCTCAGCGAAAGAAAAACCTCTGATGTTTTTCCTTATTCTGTTCAGGAGTGGCTCAATAACAAGGGTGTAAAGCTGTCCTGATAGCGGACAGCCTTGTCTTATTCCTCTCCTGACTGGCAAAGGGTAGCTGAGCCACTCCCCACCTTCAGCATTACAGCAGCATTATTATAAAGGAGTTTGATCATGGATATAAAATTATTACCAAACCTAAAAGCTTTTAAAACGTTAAAAAGGTACTCATGACCAACTCTATCAAATGCTTTTTCTTGGTCGATAGATAAAATCCCAACATTTAGATTGTCTCTTATTGATATGTCAATGATATCACGAATTAAAAAAAAGATTATCAAAAATAGTTCGACTTGGCACACAATAAGTCTGTTCTATATCAATTATCTTACATAAAACGTTCTTTATTGTATTTGCCAAACATTTTGAAAAAATGTTGTAGTCCACACACATGAGTGAAACCGGTCTCCAGTTCTTCAGTAACCCCAAGTCTCCTTTCTTTGGTAAAAGTGAAAGCACAGCCCTCTGACTGCTGGACGGTAGCAAACCAGTTTTAATGCATTCTAAAAGTACTTCATGCAAGTCTGTCCCAAGTTCCTTCCAAAAATGTTTATAGAACTCCGCTGGCAGTCCATCCATGCCAGGCGACTTGCCCGTTGACAGTTGCTGGACTGCTTCAGTAAGCTCCTCAAATACCAGGTCCATATCCAGTTCACTGCTGTCCTCTAGCCACAATGCAGGGAGCTCCTGGAACAGCATCTGCATACAGCCATGATCGCAGCTGTCAGTCCCATAGAGTTCTGTGTAGAACGCTGTAGCCATCCGTCTCATCTCCACTGGGTCGGAGATGATGGAGCCATCTTCTCGCCGAAGATATATCATCTGCTTTTGTTTTACAGCTTTTCGTTCAAGATTAAAAAAGTAGGAAGTGGGGGCATCTACATCTTTAATTGATGCTATTCTTGTTCTTAACAATGCCCCCTTAGCTCTTTCATTTAAAAGACTACTTAATTCTAGTTTATTTTCTTTTAAAATGTTGATAGTATTCAGGGGGTTTAAGGTGTTATCTATTTCAAACGTTTTAATGTCTTCTTCTAATTTTTTAATTTTATTTTTTAAAACAGCTGTCATATTATAAGTAAAATTTTGGCAAAACACCCTTATTTGTGTTTTCTCAACCTCCCACCATTGTGCTAAACTTTCAAAGTCCCTCTTCTTAACCCTCCATGTGTCCCAGAAACTATAGAAAGAAACACAGAATAATTTGTCCTGAAGTAATTTCATATTAAAATGCCAATAATAGTTAAAACGTTGCAGTTTTTTAAGACATAAATCAACAGAAATCATGTGATGATCAGAAAGGCCATTTGGACTAATAAAAACATTTAATACTCTATTATTAAGAAGTTTGCTAATATAAAATCGATCTAATCTAGCACCAATTATCTGTGAGTTTAAGAACTTCACCCATGTGTACTGCTGGACTGATTCATTCCTCACTCTCCATATATCAATTAACTTAGAATCTTTTGTGATGTTTAGCAGTTCTAAGCTAGACTGTATATGGGGTTCTTCTCCATTTCTGTCCAGTGTGAAGTCTACAGTACAGTTCCAATCCCCTCCTATTATTATATTATCATTTGTATACCTGGTTAAAATTTCCTTTAGTTTGTTAAAAAGCTGTATACGTTCTGTGCCTTTATTTGGTGCATAGATGTTAATAAATACAAACTCTAAACCCATTATTTATGCTCTTACTAAAAGCAATCTACCTTTAGCAATATCATTCATCTCTATTATATTTACATTTAATTCTTTAGAAAAAAAGAGTAGCCACACCAGCCCTATTGTTTTCACCATGACTCACAAAGCAGCTTCCTGTCCACCCCTTATGCCACTCTAATTCATTATCTACATTTGTATGGGTTTCCTGCAAGAAGATAATTTTAACTTTTTTTATTTTAAGAAACTCTAAAATGGCTACCCTTTTATTTTGATCTCTTCCTCCGTTCATGTTTAGAGAACCCACTCTTAAAGTCTCCATTAAGAAAAAGGACAGGCTGAAGAAGAGCAGGAGAGTAATATCACCCATGACAGAAAGATTAAGTGCTGAAGTTAACAGTGACCTTATTTAGATTTTGATTTTCGGAGGGGTATTTTTCCCCTCCTTATACCAGAAGCCAATTTTCTCAAGCGGTACCTTTTTTGCATACTTAGTTTATCCACCTTAGTATTTTTTTGCCAATACACCACAGAAGCAAGACATTTTTGTTCGTCTGTAAAGAATTCTCTGACATTCACTTTTTTCCTAAATGTATCATCCAGAAAAGTATTAATATCCTGAAGTGAATACAGATCATCCTCTGTTGAGTGGGCTATATATTCTGCAATGTCAGAAGTTATTGACATTGTGTCATCATCCTTACCGGTTTCCAGACTTTCATCGTTTATCTCGGGTTCTGAAAGTTCAACGTCTTCACTTATAGAACCTTTTTCTGTACAATCTATATTTAGGGTTTGTGATTTGTTAACAGTAGCTTTCACACTGCTTTCAATTACGACCCTTTACTCACTGATCTCTTCCACCTTTCCCTCATCAACTTGCCCAACACTTCTTTCTTTAACTTTTACCTCACTGCTGTCGTTCTCAACTGGCCTCTTCTTAGCCACCCGTACGCCAGCCTCAGCATCCTTAATTTTATCATTTGCTGTTTCAGTTGTGTTTTTTACACTTCCAGTATTAATCGTTACATCACCAGACTCTGCTTGCTGCACTATAGTGCCCTGACTCTTCTCACCAGCATCACTACTGTGAGCAGCAGGTTCAGCTTCGGTCTCGGTCTGCTTCTCAGACCTTACCGGACAAACCTCCTTAATGTGCCCCACTGAGCCACACTCAAAACAACGCATATCCCCGGTGTTAGCATACAACATGTAGGATTTACCGTCATGTGTGCACCGAAAAGAGACGTTCAGCGTCGGCTCATTTAAAAACATGTAAACTTGTCGACGAAACGAGAGTACATGTTTTAACGGTTCTTACAGCCGAGAGGAATCATTTTAATCGGACCCGCAAACTTACCGAACCGAGAGAGTTCACGCTCTATATCCGCATTCGGGATGAAGGGTGGACAGTTTGCTATGGTTACCCGTGTAGCTATTGAAAATAGTGGGGAAACAGAAACAAACATTTTGCCTACCTTTAAACCGGATTCCACCAGTTTGTTTACAAGCTGTTCGTGCTGCAGAAACACGACCACGGCTTTGTTCATTCGGGAGGCCGAGACTATGTGCTCGTATCCAACCCGCTCACCTACATCTTCCAACACCTGCTCCACCGATACTCCCACCTCTGGTACACACCGAATCCCATGCCGGAGCGAGAGAGACGGAGCCCGGCTATGCCGGGCAGCCGTCATCGCGCCACCCGAATGGGTTGTTTCACAAAACCACTCGGTGTGTGTACGGAATTATTAACTAAATGTTTAATATGTTTGTGAAACTTGAAACACCCGTGTAAAGTATTTGAAAAATAGAAAAAAATTGAAAAACGCTCCACAACTTCTCCTTTGTACAAATATGTAAATTTGTCATGTCAATAAAGCAAATTGAATTGAATTAGAGAGAGAGATGATAGATAGATAGATAGAGAGAGAGAGAGAGAGAGAGAGAGAGAGAGAGAGAGAGAGAGAGAGAGAGAGAGAGAGAGAGAGAGAGATAGATAGATAGATAGATAGATAGATAGATAGATAGATAGATAGATAGATAGATGATAGACAGACCGAGAGAGAGATAGTAAAGTATATAGTGGAACTCCTGAAAAATGCTCCTCATGGTTTTACCACCATTCAGTCTCCATGTTACAGTTTTCCATCTACATTAACAATAAAAAGATTGAAAGTACAGATCTGTATTAACAAAACATCTTGTGTATTAGCCAAGTACATACAGAACGTAATAAATGCTCAACATATTCACTCAGTATGTAACTTTAAACTCAACTTTAACTTTAAACAACTGTTATTGTACATATTTGCACATAAGAATGAAATATCTTTTGTGTTGTTGTGATGGTTATTTAAAAATGATTGGCATCTTTAGCTGGATGAAGGCAGGTATAAACCAGGTTAAATAAAACCTTAACACACAGCATTATTACATCATGTACTCAAATGAAACGTGTATCTTTGTCTTTTTAAGAACAAGGGTCACTAGCCTATTTGAAGAACAATGAATCACCTAATATGTGTGTATACATTATACATTACAGCATAAAACAGACTTGTTGTACAGTTAGTCATTGTGTAACACTGTTAAACGTTGCTCATGTTTATGTATAAATAACTTTAGCGCCATCTTTTGATCATATTCCGCAATCACAATCACGCAATCACAATCACCTTTTCCTGTGAGGATGATCCCCAGCAGACTGACCGAGCACTGCAGGGGGTCAGATAAGCAATAAGCAGAGCTCCCATGCAGGGGCAGGGAAACATTCTATTTTATTTTGTTTTGGTAGTTTAGTTTCTAACTGCAGTTTGAAATGTTGGAAGGGGTGTCCCTAGGTCCCCGTCCCTATGTCCCCGTCCCTAGGTCCCCATGTCCAGTCTGGTTTGGCTGACAGTAGATGAGGTGTGTACATTACTAGATGATGGTGACTGCAGTGTTGAGTAGCGAGGATAAATATCAACAGGATAGTGAGAGTGACAGGGAGCCAAGTCATTTCCATTTCCATTTTTTTTTCATTTTGTGGATTTGGCCCTTGTGAATGCGTGGATTGAGCAGATCTGGGATTGTAAACACTTTGTTGGATTTGCATGTTTATGTTGGGAATGTTTGGTTTTCAGTGGGTCAGAAACAGTGATGCTGAGGTTGCAGCTCCACTTCAAATCATTTAATTTGAATAATTTAGATATAATTCATTTTTAAAATATTGAAATGAAAGAAAGGTTTGTGGATAGTTTAAAACCCGTATTGACAAACTAAATATTCAGATTTTTGTTCCTTGTTTTTAAAATATATCTATAAAAGGAAAGTTTGTTTATAAGAACACAGCTGAATGTTTTAATTCAAAAGTTTGAGTTTAATTTTTAAAGTTTGAGTTTTAAAAATTGAAACAGTACAATTTTAACTTGTGTAAACTAGTATATGCTATATAATGTAATAATGGTAATAAAAATAAGTTAATTTTTTCTTCATTCCAAATGTTTAGTTATTAATCTGTAATAAATAAATGAATATTTACAAAAATAAGGTTTGTAGTAGGTGAGGACCATTAATTGTATATAAAAATAAATAATGTCATTTTTCGAGACATTGATCCTTATTTAAAACAATGTTAATAAGTAAATACAAACTTTTTTGTAGGGGGTAAAAAGTTTTTTAGTTTGACATTATTAATGCATCAAACTGTAACAGACTTTAATAGGTTGATTTGTCTGAATAAATGCACAATAAATGTTTCCTACGTTTTTCTGTTAGTTTTAGAGATACGTCATTTCCATTTTTTTCCATTTTGTGGATTTGGCCCGTGTGAATGCATGGATTTTGAGTAGATCTTGTGTAAGAATTTGTAAAAGAAGTCGTATGTGTTTTGTGTTTGGTCCAGCACTAATATAGATCTGATCTGAATATTAAAATAACTTCACTGAGCAAACAAATGATGCTATTTTTCCCAACAAAAGCACTAATGAAATACCAAGCTTGTAGTGTAATAAGTTCATATAAAACACTGAAATATAAAAATACAACAAACGCTGCACTTAAGCATTAGTCAATTTTATTTAAGGATTAGTAATCAGAAGGTTGTTGGTTCAAGCCCCGTTGCTGCAAAGTTGCCACATTTTGGCCCCTGAGCAAGGACTTGAACACACATTTATTTTGAATTAAACTTCTTTAACTGAAGTAATCAGAAGGTTGGTGGTTCAAGCCCCGTTGCTGCAAAGTTGCCACATTTTGGCCCCTGAGCAAGGACTTGAACACACATTTCTTTTGAATTAAACTGCTTTAACTGAAGTAATCAGAAGGTTGTTGGTTCAAGCCCCGTTGCTGCAAAGTTGCCACATTTTGGCCCCTGAGCAAGGACTTGAACACACATTTCTTTTGAATTGAACTTCTTTCTTTTCACTGACCGGTGACTTCGTTATCGGTAACAGCCAGTGTATCACTGGTACCGGTCAGTGCTTTCTGGATCTTCTGAGCCAGGCTGACTAAAGCTGGTCCTGCCCGGCCTACAAACTTGAAGAGTCGAGTGAACATATCAAATCTAATTATGAAACCAGCAGTAAATTCAGTACGAGTCCAGTACTCTGACGGTTCGTTGATTTCAGAACCGAAGAACTCAAAACTGTACTCGAAGGTGTACACTCTGTGGGAGCCTAAACAAGAGCAGAACCATTATTAGTATTATTATCATCACTTCCTATAGTCACTATATATCATATATACATTTACTCTCCACACACACTTACTCTGACGCAGGATTTCCATCGGTGTCAGTGCCTGGCTCCCGCCCTCAGACACGGTTTGTACCGGTATCTGTTCCACTATGCTCCCGTCCTCAGACCCGGTTTGTACCGGTATCTGTTCCACTATGCTCCCGTCCTCAGACACGGTTTGTACCGGTATCTGTTCCACTATGCTCCCGTCCTCAGACCCGGTTTGTACCGGTGCCTGTTCCACCTTGCTCCCGTCCTCAGACCCGGTTTGTACCGGTATCTGTTCCACTATGCTCCCGTCCTCAGACCCGGTTTGTACCGGTGCCTGTTCCACCTTGCTCCCGTCCTCAGACCCGGTTTGTACCGGTATCTGTTCCACTATGCTCCCGTCCTCAGACCCGGTTTGTACCGGTGCCTGTTCCACCTTGCTCCCGTCCTCAGGAATGTGTTCCTCCGCCTCCGCCGCCTCCGCGACACCTCTGGTGCTCTTGCGCGCTTTACGCCATTTTTGGTAGAGTAAATAACAGCCGGCCGCAGCAGCAGCTGTAACGCCGACCGCGACACCCGCTGAGCGCAGTCCGCCCCCCGATATAAATCCCTGGAACGCCATGCTAAACACGGTGAGTGTGAGAGAGTAACCGCCGCGTGTGTGTCCTGTATCTCTGTCAGTGAAGACTGATGGAGGATCCCGCTCTCCCCGCTATTTATACCCGGTGTGGAGTGGAATCCTTACTACGTCATAAAGGTTTCATCCACCTGTAGGTACCACGTCACTCTACACGTCACGCTAATACCGGGATTCATAAACAAACACACAGTGTGTGTGTGTGTGTGTGTGTGTGTGTGTGTGTGTGTGTGTGTGTTTGGGGGGGGGGGGGGGTACTGAGAGTAAACGTTACTGAGTTAGTTGTTTAACAGAAGGAGGAACATCATTCGTAACAGAAGTTGATAGATGAATGATGAATGATGAAGCAGACACACACACAGCTCACCAGCCATGCAGCATATCAGCAGCTCATGTGTGGATTTAAGCTCTACACACCGAACACCCTGTAACAGCTCTTATCAGTTCAATACAGCATCATTTCTGTGTATCCTCAGTAACAGGGTTAGGCTGGTAAAGTCGCACCTATCAAAAATATAACGGGTCTTACACCAGCATATAGGAACAAACCAGCTACATCTCACAATCACATTTATGCTGTCCGTTTTACTTCAATAATTACTCAAACAATAATGAACATAAAAAAATCACAATATTTCATAATGCTTTGCTATCGTTGCAAAATGAAAGCCAACCGTAAACAGCAGAACCGCGACCCAGATCAGTCACACAGCAACAGAAAATCATAAGCACTTATGTGCTTACCTGATCTATATCCATGTGTTGTTCCATTAGGGATATAATCCACAAGACCATCCTGTATGTTTCCAGATTATATAAATCCATCCCCAACTGTTTTATCCTCCTAACTAATGTATGTAAACTATTGTAGATCATTTATTCTCTCGGCTTTCCCGGTAAAAAGCTTCAATTGGTGATTCGTTCACTAAACTGTCATTTATACAACAACCAATAAAGAAAGAGATTGAAATTCCGCCCAGAATGTGAATTCTGAAGCTCTGATTGCTTTATACATCTGAATCTCTTCACCAAATGAACCGATTCATGGAGTTGTTTATGCACAACATCATAATGAAACAGAGTGAGTCGTTTCTGACTCGTTAACTCAGTGATTCAGTTCGCAGCCACAGATGCGTAAATGCTCCGCAGGATCGAACAGCCTAACGGGCCGGTTTCATGTCCACTTCTTTACAGGTTGTAAAATCTACTAAAAAAAAGTACAAGTACACAAAAAACTCCTCAATTACAGTAACGCGAGTAAATGTCATTCCTTACTTTCCACCTCTGGGTTTGGGACACATTCTGAGTCTCTAGAGGATGAGTGTCTACGTGTCTGTGTAGTTTGGGTGTGATTTGTTAAATCATCTACTGTCACACTGCACCTGAAATAAACAGCTAACAATGCTACAAATCAGTAAATAATGTTCACAAGAACTTTTAAATAAAAAAGTTAAATGAGATGAAATCTGTAGAGCTGCTCTAAACATCTACCATTTCAGCCCCGCTGTCATGAAGTTCCCTCAGCTTCCTAATTCCTATTCATTCATGGAGACACTGGCACAAGATACAAACTGGTTTAACTAAATGTGAACTAGTTTAAAATGTTCAGTAACAATAATACCTCCAGTTACGTTCTATGTATATATTTTACCACTCTTAGAGGCTTCCAGGTTACAGTTTTCCATCTACATTAACAATACAAACATTAAAATTACAGATCTGTATTAACAAAACTTCTTGTGTTTTAGCCAACTTCTGTGCACTGATAAAAATAGATAATTCCATAGATAGTAAATACGCTATATGTGCATGCACAGTAGTGTAGGTTAGCTGTACGTTCATTAAATATACATTTAATGAAATGTATTTAATAATACAGATAAATAAAGCTCATCATGTATAACACAGACTGGT
Organism: Trichomycterus rosablanca; assembly: GCF_030014385.1. Taxonomy (NCBI): domain Eukaryota; kingdom Metazoa; phylum Chordata; class Actinopteri; order Siluriformes; family Trichomycteridae; genus Trichomycterus; species Trichomycterus rosablanca. The sequence continues at coordinate 23,306,423 of NC_086001.1, read as the reverse complement.
GAGTATAGAAACATAATTGTGTACATCAGGTTTGGATCCTGATTTGAAACAGTGGTTAATAGAAGTGCTTCAAAATATTTATCATATTTTGTCTGATTATCTGATTTAATATTAAAGGCTTGATTATTCAGGACTAGTTAGATTTCTGTAGCAGGATTAGTTTATTTCTGTTGCGAGTGTTTTGTCTGTAGCTCAGTAGGCAGAGCTCTGGGCTGTCAATTCCCAGTTGTGTATAGCAGAAATTGTTGGACCCTTGAGCATGGCTTTAACTCTCAAAGCTCTGACCCCAGCTTCTAAACAGACTAGCTGGAACATGTTGAGTAGTTTACTCAAAATAAACGTACACTCATTTGTGTGCATGTGTGTACCTGTACTCTGTGCTGTTGTACTTTTGATGATCCACCTGACCAGGCAGCAGTTCAGTATTGGTGAGAATGAAAGGCGTGGCTTGATGATGCGGAGATCAGCGCTGCTTCCTACCTGTGCCAGTGTCTGCCCGTCAGTACCAGAGTGTAAAACAGCGCCTACACACTTCTGACCCACAGCCTGAGAGAAAGAGAGAGGGAGGAGATGATGATGGTGTCAATGAAGCGGAAAAGTCGGACTAGTTTAATTACTTTAGGTTCCTTTTATAGATCTGGTAGATGGTGTTCGGGGCATTGATGGTGTTTGTGGGGTTGTTGGTGGTGCTGGTGGTGTTTATGACTCTCACTGTGGTTCAGTAGAGTTGGAAAAAAGGACAGAATCACAAATTCTGCTCTCTACCAGAAAATCCTGAGGTAAAGCGTTGCGTAATGTGATTTTATTGTGAACAGGATTTGACCCTAAACAGGGAGAAAGTTCAGTAGGATTCTTGTGGGACACAAAGAGGAAGGTTCACTTTATTTTCTGATATAAATATGTTACATTCATTATTATAATCTGAACACAATTATAAATTTTTATCAGTGTTAAATCTACAATTTGAAGGTGTGGCTCCTTAATTAAAGGTCCAGGCCGCTGTGAGCAGGGTTCTAACCTGCGCGGGGAGACCCCATTGGATTTCAAGTCCAACGCCTTAACCTCTCGGCCATCACAGCTGTATAAGGGATGATTCTTAGCTGTTTCCTGTACTGGGGTTTCCTAAATTCTGTTTTTTTTAACAATAATTTACATTATGAGACAGGATATAAACAGAATATAAAGAATATCAGACCAGCACGCCCACTTTAAAGTTAAATAATAATATAAGATTGTAATAAATGATAAAATTAGTTTAAAATCAGTTTTCTTACCTTCCGATCTTTTGCTCTTGCTGCTTTTTCTTGTTTGCATGTTTCCATGGTCTCCAGTCTGTGTGAAAGCCGCTGAGACGTTCCTCCAGTGTCGCAGTGCAGCTCAGTGATTTTGTGAAGCCGAGAGAGAGGAAAGGACAGAGCGAACCCGAGAGGGGGCGAAGAGACCGAACATCTCACGTGTCCTTCAGAGTAAGTCGTCCTATAGATCCGCTCACTACACAACAACTACGCAAACAATGAAGGTGCACAGAGACTGTTATAAAACTTTATTCATTCTTAAAATATCAATCTGTGTTTCTCTGGGATTTCAATCTTCCACCCAGTGACACTGAATTAGCAAAAAGCACAAACGTTTCATTTTACTTCAAACTGAGGTAAATAATAAACTCACAGCAGCAACAGTGAAACGTGGTGGTGGTAGTGTGATGATGTGGATGCTTTGCAGCTTCAGGGCCTGAGTGATATTACAGAACCATAAATTCTGCTCTCTATCTGAAAATCCTGATATATATATATATAAAGTTAATAAAATTAACACACTGTGGTTTGTGGTTTCAGTTAATTAAATTGAACAGAACCACAGATTCTGCTCTCAACCAGAAAATCCTGAGGTAAATATTGTGATGTTACGTATAGGAGGATAACTAGTTTTACATTAATCATGATCTGATTGCAATCATACAACTTTATCAGTGTTTATCAGTATATACGTTAAGCTTTCATTAAAACTCATGATTGCTGTGAGCAGGACTTGAACCTGCGCAGGGAGACCCCATTGGATTTCAAGTACAACGCCTTAACCACTCGGCCATCACAGCTGTACGGAGGTTGTAGACCTGAAGGTGTCTGGTACTTCCTACATTAATCAATCAAATTTGGAGCATTTGTGGGTCCATCCATCCTTATACTGTAAGTTTCCCTGAAGCAGCAAAGCATCCCCACATCATCACACTACCACCACCACACTTCACTGTTAGTATGATAATCATATTGTTGTTGATGTTGTTGTTGAATTGGTTAAGTTTTTGTTAGAGAGCTCCTGTGTTCCTCAGGCTATGATGGCCGAGTGGTTAAAGCGTTGGACTTGATATCCAATGGAGTCTCCCCGTGCAGGTTTGAACCCTGCTCACAGCGCTGCTCTGTGCTTGTATTAAAACATAAATAAATACACACGTGAGCAGGGGCGGCTCGTTCATTAGGGCGATCGTGCGACGCACCACCAAAGTGCGAAAGGGAAGAAATGTTTCTATCACATTCAACCAGTGTTAAACTAGCTGTGACTGTTCTGGAGTCTGTTTTGTCTCTGAATATCGCAGTCCAATCAGTGTGGAGTTGTGTTCCGTACAGTACCGGCCCTTTCGGGGCGATCAGGCTCTAACTGAAAATCGCCCCAGATCACTCTCATAGACTCTCATGTTAAAGCTCTTTTTTTTCGTATTGAGGGCGCTCTAATGCATTTTGAATGACTTCCGGAAGGGCTCGCACTTACGTGCCTGCGTCACACATAATCGTTCCTTATTTGGAAACTAAACGTGGTGTTCCATATTTTTATCAATGGGAGATAAACGCTGCAGATTAGACTGAGACAGCACGATTATGTATGAAACTGCTGCTACCGCGGGAATTAAAAGGGGTTCGGTTATTATTGTAAGTAGTGTTCACTTTTAGTCTTAGTAACGCCGTGTGTAGGGCGAAAGTAAAGTAACACAAGCAGGGCCAGCACTTTCCTCACTGCCCCCCTAAGCAATGCAGTCCAGAACCGGGGCTACATGTCTGTGTGAAGATGGATCATGTAAAAATGTTGTTTACACCATTGAGAAAAAATTTTACATGATGTTCTTTATGCATGTTGTTTTGCCTAAAATATGGTTTTGATTTATTATTATAAAGAATGAAAATAATAAATGTTAAACAGCCTAAATAAAACTGTGTATGACCCGTTATATTTTTTATAGCCTACGGTTAGGGTTGCACAGTTCTGAAAGTTTGCAACCCTAGTTGGAGCAGCTAGCACCTAAAATAAAATGCTATCTGATGAAGACTATTAAATTGTTAGTGTGAAGGCTTTACTTAAAATTATCATATTATTATTATTATTATTATTAGTTATTATTATTATTGTTATTATTGTTATTATCTCCACGTTCAAAGTTATTTGTGAGGGCAAACTGACAGATGACTTAAGATGTTAATTATTTAAGCATTAATTTACCCATTGAACGGGTCACCTTGGCCATCATCGCAACAATTGCCCCCCCTGAGAGATTTGTCAGGAGCCGCCACTGCACGTGAGTGATCAAACTCATTCTTCATGGAGTTTGCACTGTAAAAAATGTGGTGTTGAAATTACTTAAAAAATTTAAGGCAATAGTTTGCATGGATCTTTTTGAGTTGAATTAACTTTCTGTTTTATTAAGTAAATGGAACCTATCTAAGCCACTTAAAATATACTTAAATACATTATCACAGTATAACTAAAATCACTACGTTGAGTCAACTTAAATATTTTTAAGTTGAATCTACTCAGGTTTTGTAATAAACACAACTAAATAAAGTCAAAATGAAGGACTACAAATTCAAGTTGTACCAACTCATTTTTTTAAGTTCTACCAACATAGAAAGATCCATGCAAACTATTGCCTTAATTTTTTTGCTTTTGTATTACTTAAAATATAAGCACACTTAACTACCACTCAAATAAATCAATTTCCAGTCATCAAATACAATATCTGCATTTATTAAAAGTGCAAACAATTAACAAGCAGCAAAAGGGCTTGCATATATATATATATATATATATATATATATATATATATATATATATAGTACAATCAAATAGTAATTGTAATTTTGTCCAACTTTAAATAGTGATTTGAGTGAACTAACAACCTAACTTAGCAAAGTAAGTTGCACAACTGCTTAAAAAGGTGAGGCAGCCGGTTGCCTTACATTTTCAAGTCAGATTAACCTTTAGATTTTTAAGGCTGACTAAACATTTTACTTTTAGTTTACTAAACTGTGTTTTTTTTAACTAAAAAAATGTTACTAAATGTTTTTTTTACAGGCAAAAGTTTTTTACATATCTGAACTGGCAGTTGGTAGCTCAGTGGTTAAGGTACTGGTCTAGTTGCTGGTTCAAGCGCCACCACCACTAAGTTGCCACTGTTGGGGCCCTGAGCAAGGCCCTTAAACCTCAATTGCTTGTATTGTATTCAGCCACAATTGTAAGCCTATCTGAGTAAAAACATCTGCAAAATGACAAAAATGTAAATGAATATGTTACGCTCTTAACAAGTAGCTATGAAAGAAATTTAAGACAATTTAAGAAAATTTTATTAAAACGTTTATTTGACTTTAACAACAGACATTTATTTTAAGCCATAAACCTGTGCCACTCCAGCAAAAGTATAATTAGCATCAATAAACAAACTAGTTTTCTAGTATAGTAAGCAGAGTCAGGATACAAACACGGCAATGGCCAGGAGCGCCCTTGGTAATGACACAATCTGTAATGTTTCAGTAGTACTTCTGAACTGGGATTGCATTGCATATCAATCTGCAATAAAAAACACAAACAATTTTAAAATAATATATTTACATTTAAACAATATGATGATTTAGCTCTCGTTTAATAATCAATTAAGACAGGCACAGTAAATCAGCTAAAGTTGAAGCATGTAAGCAAAATTCCAATAAATTGACAATAACCATATTAATGTTTAAGTTTGCACCTATAGCTAACTATGAATACCATGAATAAGGCCCTACCTAATTCACAGTCGTGAAAATCACATCAAATGAGCCGCTTACTTACAATCATACTGCATCATAATTAAGTGTAACAGACTGTTTTGTAATGTGCTGTACCACAGACAAGTTTAGCTTATTAAGCTAACACAGTTAGCCCCAGGCCATTCAAACCAATGGGCATCATAACCCGCTAGCATATCAGCTAACATCGCTCTCTGTGTACCGAAAATGGTTAAATTGTCACCGACAAGCCCAAATTTGCAAATAGATTACACTTGTGAACCTTTATATAAATTAACAATTTGAAAAGAACTCGCACTCGTCTGCCATACAATATTTGAAATTTTGGTTGAGAAAATACGTGAAACTAAAATGCTGTTCCCCTCGTTATTCAGTCAGTTTATTGTTTATGCATTTGTTTAGGCATTTGTTAAGTTTTAAACATAACTTGTATTATGTTGAATAGCTGAATACCTACCACAGGGCAGGTCAGGGCAAAATCCAAAACTTCAGGGTCATCCTCGTCCGTTACAACTCAACTCGGAGAAGTGCGCATGCGCAGTCACAGAACGCAGAGCTTCTGATGCTCTTCTCTTCTTTGCTTCGTTCAGACAACTCAGATATTTTAGTTGGCGCAACTCAAAATTGGTATGATGTTGTACTAAAGCAAAAATAATGCGTTGAAAAAGCTTACAATTTTGAGTTTGTCTAAAATAATGTCTCTTTAGGTTGCCCAAACTCAAAAATTTGAACAAATGTAACCAACTTTTTTTTTTCTTGTTGAACTGACTTATTATATTACGTTTAATTTACTAATGTGCTGAATCATTTTTTAGAGTGTATTTATTCTATTACTCATGTCTAATGTTACAGCTACATATACCTACTCTTTTTGTAATCCGATTTTTTTTTCAGTATCAGCAATGAGAAACCCGCTGCTCCCCACTCCAAATGAGGCTGAAGCTGAGAAGATAATTAAAGAGTGGCTTCGCCTTTCCAGTGACAGGCTCAGAAAAAGGCAGCGATAGTTTTTACATTTATTTTATGTTTTATATATATAATAGTTTATGTATATATAAATACTTGTAAATTTTTTTTTTTAAGTTAAGGCTAAGTTAGTAGTATGTAAGTTATTATATATTTATATGTGTATGTTAAAATAAGAAACATTTTATATCAAATGTTTTACATAATTTTGCAATTTTTTAACATTTTTAATTCCTAATAAAAGTTTATTGTTAAACCTTTCATAATTTGAACTCAGTTTTGCTAAAAGACAAAACACAAAATAAAAATAAAACATTAAAACAAGACTGTGATAGAAGTAGTACAGAATTCATGTCGCCGAAAGGGAGTTTGGAAAATACGTCGCGGATACACCGGATCAGCGTCGTTTTAATGGCGCTTTTTCAAAGCTACGTAGTGCCAATGTGCAAACGACATAAATACTATGTAACACCAACCATTCTAAGTAGGGAGCAGCGACGTATTTGTGCTGTCTGGGTAGTGGTGTGCGATACTGCTAAATTTGGTATCGATACGATAGCAAGTAAATACAGGGTCAGTATCGCCGATATCGATCCGATACCGATACTTAGTACTTACTTTCATGTAAGGAAGAGCATTGTATCATGATTTATGAGGTGAATGTATCATCAATTTGCTTTGACTAATAAATGATTTTGTGTTAATTAGTTAATCATGTGCAGTGAAAACCCACTACAGTTTATAGGTAAATAAAAAGTAATTTTATTAATGTAATAAACTTTAATGAAGTCTGGGGTTTTTGTTGAGAAACAATTATATAATAAGAAACATAATTCCCCCTCTCATTGTACACTCTGACTTTTTGTAAAATAAAGTAGTGAAAAATATTAAATGACATGTTAACTTCCATCTATCCATCCAGCTTAAATACCATAAATACTACATAAAACATGTGGAGCTAATGGTGTAATTATTAACCTTTGTGTTCAGTTCTTCTTTTGTGGTTCCATGGTGTAATGGTAAGCACTCTGGACTCTGAATCCAGTGATCCGAGTTCAAATCTCGGTGGAACCTGGTTTTATTTAGGTAAAAACACTGTTATCAATGATGAGAAGACAATAGTGTTCCACATATGACTGCTCTATGCCAAACTAGAACACAAAGTGGCAAGTCATTGTTTACAGCGAAATCTACTGGCCAACTGGGTCCTGAACTTAGTGCAATCTTCCAACAGTGGAACGTTTTGTTGTGATTTTGATACTTGGGTGGCAATGTTTAACTAAAATTACTTTTATTTAGTGTTTAAAACCTGTAAATTACCTCAGTTTAAATAACTTGAGATGTAAAAGTAAAGTCTGAAGTTGTGTATTTTTGCTTTATTTACTCAGCAAATGGTGAATCATTACGTTTAGTTTTCATGGTGTCAGGGTTCCATGGTGTAATGGTTAGCACTCTGGACTCTGAATTCAGCGACAAGAGTTCAAATCCCGGTGGTACCTTACTGCTTTTATTTGGAGCCCGGTGTGAGGTCCAAGATTGAGAAACATTAGCAGTTTCAGGATGGTAGCATTCAGCGCATGTACAGTACAACAGAGCATCACAATTGCTTGTGCTAGTTTAGAGTCACCTTAAATGACAGGTTAATTTCCATCCATTCATCCAGCTTGAATATCATAATAGCACTAGTAGTGTTATAGTGTTCCACATGTGACTGCGCCATCCCAAAATATAATCACAAATCATTGTTTACAGCGCCATCTAACAGCCAACTTGCTCTTAAATGACTAATTATTAACTTTTGAGCTTAAGTAAGACCTGACTGTGTGGTTCCATGGTGTAATGGTTAGCACTCTGGACTTTGAATCCAGTGATTCGAGTTCAAATCTCGGTGGAACCTGGTTTTATTTAGGTAAAAACACTGTTATCAATGCTGAGTAGAGAATAGTGTTCCACATGTGACTGCTCTATGCTGAATTGTAACAACAAAAGGCAAATCATTGTTTACAGCGCCGTCTACCTAAAGGTTTAGAAACATTAGCACTTTCAGGATGGTAGCGGTCAGCGCATGTGGAAGTACAACAGAGCGCTTGTGGGGTGTAGACCACAACTGTTTGTGCTAGTAGTGTAAACCAAGCAGATCACCATTCAGGAAGGTATATCAGTGCCAAAATACGAGCCAGTTTGTTCAGTAAAACTTTATAGGCCAACAGCAGCGAATAAACTTAAGAGTCACCTTAGATTACATGTTAACTTCCATCTATCCATCCAGCTTAAATACCATAAACACTACATACAAAACATGTGGAGCTATTCTTACTACAGTAAAACACACTGAACTGACTTTTAAAGTGAAGTTTAAACTGTTGTACAGAGATTGTTCCGTCTAGTGGTGCTAGATAAATTACAGCTTGTTGCTTAGGTACAGATTTGTGACATTATTATTAAATTGTTGTTGTTGTGTTTGTTGTTATTTTTTAACTGTTCATGTTTTTAAGTGTGAAACCATAAACAGCACCGTCTATAGATAAATGAATCACCTTGTGCTTCCACTTGAGATTTTTGTTTACGTGAACAATGTCTGAAATTTGCAGAGCTTGATTAGTTTGTAATATGTGTTAAGATGATGAATGAACCTAAACACTTGCTTTTGAATTTTAAGTTTTGATTTATTTATTTTAGTTTCAATACAACGTGACACCGGCAAGATAAAGAAAGCAAAAATAAAGTGTCCCAAGTGTTTTTGTAACGTGTTGTAAACCTGCAATGGCAACTGTTTTTGGTATACAGGAAAGAAAAGGCTGAATGCAGGTGAAAATGTGGTATTTGGCAACCAGCACTGTGTAAATATTGGACAGCTGAACCCGGATAGCTGAAGATTTACCAGGATGCTGGTTCACTACCTGCTGTAATGATTCCCAAGCTGAGGGACACTGTTTAGTAAAGTGTAAATCAAAGCAATAAAAAGCTCTAAAACAAACATCCACTGCTTGGATAAGAGACGCTGCTCTACAGGACTGTAATAAACTGAGAAAAATGTTCACGTCCAAGCTCTAATACCAACAGGAAGAGCTTCCTCTGTTCCTACTGCTGCAAATACTCAACCATGTTGGAACCAGACTGTTATAACAAACATTTCATTCTCCTTGTTTCTTGGTCTCCAGAAGACACTTCAGAACAGCAAGAGTTGGAGCTTCATCTCTGTAACCAGACTCAGTTCCAGAACTCTTTCATTTCTGCAGGTTTTGTAGATAAAGAGCTCTTGGAAGCATCGATTTGTTCCTCTGCTCTCCGAGGTCGTCTTTTCAGCTCACTGTGCACAACAACATCTACATCAACTGGACAGTCAATCACAAAATGTTCAGTCTAATGACTTTAACCTTGTAGAAACAGAAATGTAAAACTGTAATATGGGTGAACAAGTCGAACACTTTTTGTAATAACATTTGTCCACTGCAGACCCTTTAAGTGATTTTTTTGTAGATTGCTCCAGTGTGGAATGAAAAAGAATGATGGTGATGCTGGAAGACACTGGGTGAAGAATTCCTCGTTACTCTCATAACTCACATCATCCTCATCCTGAACATCTTTTACTTCCTGCAGCTTCTCCTGCAACTGAATCCTAACAAAACGTAACATAAACTTTAATATGAAATCAACCACTCGTAGTCACCATGTACTGACAGTGTTTACAGTGTACTTTGTAGTGGTTGTTGTGTTAGAAAACATTGCAGAATTTCTTCTTAGCAAAGAAACCCTTTTATACCCTGATTATTTATTATATTTATATAAAGATTATAATGTTTAGTTATCATCCTTATCTAACCTGTTTGATTTGGTTATTTTATTGGACTGAAAAAAAAACTGGTCTGTATAGAATCAAATAGACACTTTATATAAGTTTACCATCCCATTACTTCATAATCCTACAGTAAAATACTTAAACGCTTCAAAAATATGATGAATTTATATGATTGTTTGATTTGCTTATTTTATGGAGTTTTAAATGTTTCCATTTGCATCATTTTCTAATTTCTTTAAATCATCAAGGTAAAAACAGTAGATGTGGTATTATGAGTCAGTAGGACAGTTATTTAAATATAGTGGATTTAACTGAAAGCAGGTTTCTTTATTTTTAATACCAAAGAAGGTCTGAATTTCAAACATGTAGATTGTTGTACATTTAGACTAGAATAGCTCACCTACCATACTGCGCTCCATGTGTCTCCTACATGCAGTAATACCACAGTAATACTCAGTATGAGCAGAAAGACGCGACTAACTTACACTTTTACATTTAGTTCTTATTGTTATATTTTAAATTGTGTTTGTTTGTAAACTGTGAATTAGTTCTTAATCTGGGGGGTATTCCAGAAAGCGGGTTAAGTGATTAAACTGGGTAAGTTAACTCAGAATTAATGAAAACTTGAGGTTTTCCGTTCCAGAAACCGAGATTAAAGAGAGTCTGTGTCAGTTACTATAGCAACTTACACTCCGAAGCTAACCTGCTCGCTGGCAGGTTAACTTAAACCTAACCCGGGGTTACTCACACTTCTCTCATGTAAACCTGCCATGTTCTTTACTCGAGGATCCAGTGGATCCCGACGCGCTAATTATTCGAAGAGATCTTAATCAGGAACGAGTCATTAAACTCAGATTAGTCATTTCCGGATGGATTTATTCGCAAACCTTTCCGTTTTTATCAGTCAGTCAGTTCGGGGAGAGTGGGGACGGTTGCCACAAGGGGCAGCTGCAACATTATTAATCACAATAATCACACTATTAATAAAAAGGCTTGTTACAACATTAATTATAACATTATGGATGGAATGTTATGGATTAATATAGAACACCTTTAACACACACACACACACACAGTTTAGTAAGCTAAAATCATTTGTGGTTTAAATTGATTGTAGTAATTAACCCCAAACATGATTGTTACTTAAAACAGGGCCTATATATACAGTGTATCACAAAAGTGAGTACACCCCTCACATTTCTGCAGATATTTAAGTATATCTTTTCATGGGACAACACTGACAAAATGACACTTTGACACAATGAAAAGTAGTCTGTGTGCAGCTTATATAACAGTGTAAATTTATTCTTACCTCAAAATAACTCAATATACAGCCATTAATGTCTAAACAGCCGGCAACAAAAGTGAGTACACCCCTAAGAGACTACACCCCTAAATGTCCAAATTGAGCACTGCTTGTCATTTTCCCTCCAAAATGTCATGTGATTTGTTAGTGTTACTAGGTCTCAGGTGTGCATAGGGAGCAGGTGTGTTCAATTTAGTAGTACAGCTCTCACACTCTCTCATACTGGTCACTGAAAGTTCCAACATGGCACCTCATGGCAAAAAACTCTCTGAGGATCTTAAAAGACGAATTGTTGTGCTACATGAAGATGGCCAAGGCTACAAGAAGATTGCCAACACCCTGAAACTGAGCTGCAGCACAGTGGCCAAGATCATCCAGCGTTTTAAAAGAGCAGGGTCCACTCAAAACAGACCTCGCGTTGGTTGTCCAAAGAAGCTGAGTGCACGTGCTCAGCATCACATCCAACTGCTGTCTTTGAAAGATAGGCGCAAGAGTGCTGTCAGCATTGCTGCAGAGATTGAAAAGGTGGGGGGTCAGCCTGTCAGTGCTCAGACCATACGCCGCACACTACATCAAATTGGTCTGCATGGCTATCACCCCAGAAGGAAGCCTCTTCTGAAGTCTCTACACAAAAAAGCCCTCAAACAGTTTGCTGAAGACATGTCAACAAAGGACATGGATTACTGGAACCATGTCCTATGGTCTGATGAGACCAAGATTAATTTATTTGGTTCAGATGGTCTCAAGCATGTGTGGCGGCAATCAGGTGAGGAGTACAAAGATAAGTGTGTCATGCCTACAGTCAAGCATGGTGGTGGGAATGCCATGGTCTGGGGCTGCATGAGTGCAGCAGGTGTTGGGGAGTTACATTTCATTGAGGGACACATGAACTCCGATATGTACTGTGAAATACTGAAGCAGAGCATGATCCCCTCCCTCCGGAAACTGGGTCGCAGGGCAGTGTTCCAGCATGATAATGACCCCAAACACACCTCTAAGACGACCACTGCTTTATTGAAGAGGCTGAGGGTAAAGGTGATGGACTGGCCAAGCATGTCTCCAGACCTAAACCCAATAGAACATCTTTGGGGCATCCTCAAGCGGAAGGTGGAGGAGCGCAAAGTCTCGAATATCCGCCAGCTCCGTGATGTCGTCATGGAGGAGTGGAAAAGCATTCCAGTGGCAACCTGTGAAGCTCTGGTAAACTCCATGCCCAGGAGAGTTAAGGCAGTTCTGGGAAATAATGGTGGCCACACAAAATATTGACACTTCAGGAACTTTCACTAAGGGGTGTACTCACTTTTGTTGCCGGTGGTTTAGACATTAATGGCTGTATATTGAGTTATTTTGAGGGAAGAATAAATTTACACTGTTATATAAGCTGCACACAGACTACTTTTCATTGTGTCAAAGTGTCATTTTGTCAGTGTTGTCCCATGAAAAGATATACTTAAATATCTGCAGAAATGTGAGGGGTGTACTCACTTTTGTGATACACTGTATATATACAGTATATATATATATATATACAGTATATATATATATATACAGTATATATATATATATATATATATATATACATATATATATATATATATATATATATATATATATATAAACCCTATCTGTACAAAAAAGGTCTTTGCAAAATTATGTTAAAGAATGATTTTACTACATATCAATGAATGTTGCAACTGCCCTGTTATGGGTCTATTCAAGTATTATCTTTTACACATATTATCATATGTATATATGTTACAGCTGTGTGTGGGTGGGTAACTGACAGATGTGGATTTTATTTTATTAAAATGTTGTCTTTTATTATTTGAACAGCAGACAGAATATCCCTCCACATACAGGTAGTGACCATTATCTTAAAAAATTAACACATTTCAAATAAAACAATGTAACATTTAATACATGTTCTGCAACCTATGGAGATGCTTTCATTAAGATCTTATGTGATGCTACCCACATTACAAATATTGAAGCCAAATGGTCAGGCTCTGTGCATGATCACTGAAAATAAAACAATGCAACAAGTTAATATTCTTGTCCTTATTCTTTAGTGAGAACATTCATATTTATACACCCTTAGCACCGACACCCATCTTAAATTCAAGCAACTGAATTTCTAGCCTTGTTTGTTTTATATGCTCCACCTTGCCACCTCTTTATATGCTCACACTTTGCAGTTTGTTTCTCCAGATAGACCTTGTATAGTCCATCTTATTTACACCCAACCTAAAAAAAGAGACAAAATAGCATGTTATGATCGAACATAGCTTAATGTGTTCTAAATATTTCAGATATTTGGTAAGACATTTTTACTGTTCTAAGCTGAGCTTTAGAGGTGGATGGTCCCTCATTTGATTCGGAACTGCCCATCACATTCTGTTAGAGGACAGTCACACACATTATAATTGTAGATCAAATGAAATGCCATGCTCTATGTTCAACATGTACTGTTCCACTGTAGGCCTCCCAGTATCATCCCACTCTGAGGCAGCGGAGATGGTTTCTTTATCGTCCTTTAACAGTGTTTTTTTTTTGTATTAAAGAACATTATTTATACTCATTAGAATCTAGGGACATTTAGGTCACTAACAATTGCAGGAGGTTCAAAACCACTCCACCAATCACTGGAGAGATGCCAATAAAAGTGTTCAGACTGTACCAATGCAGTTCTTAATATTCCACAGTGTATGCACTAAAAACTAAAGATTTACATGTAATGAACATGGACAGTTTTTGTATTTCATGTTTATCTGCTGCCATGTGCATCTAATTCCACTTGGATTACACCTAGATTAAGTAAATGAAAGAAAAAAACGTTTAAAATCGAGACAAATATTACACCTGACATATTAAACAATTTTACCCTATCCTTCTGCTAAATGTTGAATTATGGATAAGTTTTTTTTATTAATTTAAACTCACGCGTTAATTCTGTAAGCATTTTTTTTTTGCCATTTGCGACGTCTTTTTTACGGACGCTGCTGTATTACTTTTACGTCTAAAACATTTTCATGATCTGAATACGCAAACATTAAAATAAACAGTTTTATTCGTGTAAAATATTACGGACAACTTTTTCTTTCATTCACATCCATGATGAATCCATTTATCGCCACTCCATTGAGAATACCTGTGTATAGGTAACCGTGAACGCGCTTCTGCTGGGTTTAATCTACTCAGAGTTGAGTAATCTAACCCTGAACCGCTTTTCTGGAACCGAAAACTCCGGCTATGACACGGTGAGATAAGTCAACTCGGAGTTCAGGTTTAAGTTTGAAGTTTGTTAAACTCGCTTTCTGGAATACCCCCCAGGTCCTATTGACCTGGGCTTCAAACGTTGTCTCTGACAAGTGTGAGATCTTTTTAATGCCCCTCTCATTCAAGTCAGAAACATGCCATTATTTGAATTTGCCAAACTTAATTGCCCTTCTGTAAAAGTTAGCAAGTGATGTGACCCGTGTGTACCATCCAATGAAACATCTGTGCGCGTGTCTCTGTGGCGCAATCGGTTAGCGCGTTCGGCTGTTAACCGAAAGGTTGGTGGTTCGAGCCCACCCAGGGACGAGTGTCTTTTATTGCACAACCTGCCTGTTGATGAAACGGATATGAGACACAACAACAACATGTAGTCCCACAGAATAGTGGAAATAAGTTACTGAGAAACATCCAGTAAACAACAGTCCTACAAGCACAAATATCCACCTGATAAGTCACCAGACACCGACTGTCCAAAGTGGAAGAACGTTCTTTTGGTTTCAGTGGATGTTAAATGAAGATATTCGCCCAACGTGGGGCTCGAACACACGACCCTGAGATTAAGAGTCTCATGCTCTGCCGACTGAGCTAGCCGGACTTAAGCAGCAGGTCAGAACAGACAGCTCATCGATCAGACCATCAGAGAGATGTAGGTTTAATTCACTAACATCACGACCAGATTAAGAACTAATTCACAGTTTACAAACAAACACAATTCAGAATTCGTAACAGAAACAGACACAGACTTACTGTCACTATATTGTATTGTATTATAGTGTTAAATTGTAGCCTATTTTATTGAGATTATGCTTTAATGCTGTATTTTCTTACATTTATTTAATCCAGCACAATGGTTAAACTGCACAACCCAACAAGTTAAAATAACCCATCATGTGTTCTGTCCAATATTTACACAGTGCTGGTTGCCAAATAACACATTTTCACCTGCATTCGGCCTTTTCTTTCCTGTATACCAAAAACAGTCGCCATAGCAGGTCTACAACACGTTACAAAAACACATTTTTGCTTTCTTTATCTTACCGGTGTCTCGTTGTATTGAAACTAAAATAAATAAATAAAAACTTAAAATTTAAAAGCAAGCGTTTAGGTTCATTCATCATCTTTAACATGTTAACATATAATCTAAGGTGACTCTTAAGTTTATTTGCTGCTGTTGGCTTATAAAGTTTTACTGAACAAATTGGCTCATATTTTGGCACTGATATACCTTCCTGAATGGTGATCTGCTTGGTCGACACAACTAGCACAAGTAATCGTGGTCTACACCCCACAAGCGCTCTGTTGTACTTGCACATGCGCTGAACACTACCATCCTGAAACTGCTAAAGTTTCAAAACCTTGGACTTCACACCGGGCCCCAAATAAAAGCAGTAAGGTCCCACCAAGATTTGAACTCGGATAGCTGGATTCAGAGTCCAGAGTGCTAACCATTACACCATGGAATGCTGACACCACAAAACTAAACGTAATGATTCACCATTTGCCAAGTAAATAAAACAAAAATAAACTTCAGACTTTACTTTTACATCTCCAGTGATTTAAACTTACGTGATTGATATAATTGACTGAAATTAATTGACAAAACTGAGGTAATTTAGAAAAGTAATAAATAAATAAAAGTAATTTTAGTTAAACATTGCCACCCAAGTATCAAAATCACAACAAAACGTTCCATTGTTGGAAAACTGCACTAAGTTCAGGACACAGTTGGCCCGTCCCTCCATGTCGCTCTGAATCAGATGATTTGATGTTTGTGCACCTGTTCAGGAGATCACAAGTCACTAATGATCACACAGAAGTCACTTGATTTTTAATACTGTTTGGTTTTTTAATTGAGATCCAACAAGCTCATGATAAGATGTCCAAATAAATTTTGCCACATAGTGTATCATTACTATTGCTAAGGAGTTAATATGTGTGTCTACATCACTTCATGTATCTATACGTGTCTAACATACGTATCTACTCTGTTAATATTCATAAGCATGCAAACACACATACACACACACACACATGCTTCCACATTTACATGTTTTTGCTGTATGTGTTATGTAGATAACAGTGGCGGCTCCTGCCAAATCTCTCAGGGGGGGCAATTGTTGCGATGATGGCCAAGGTGACCCGTTCAATGGGTAAATTAATGCTTAAATAATTAACATCTTAAGTCATCTGTCAGTTTGCCCTCACCCATAACTTTAAACATGGAGAGAGAGCAGCTTTACCATTAATAATAAAATTAAGTAAAGCCTTCACACTAACAATTTAATTCAGTCTTCATCAGCATTTTATTTTAGGTGCTAGCTGAGTGAGTGACCACATAAAAAAGGTATCAGTTTCTGTGCCACCCCTGTGTGAGCAATGGTCTCAGTCTGGCCACACCTATGAAAATGGTCTGGCTCCACCACTACCTTCAGGTTCATGTTATCTGAGATCTCTCCATAGATTCTTCCTCATGTGCAGAAAGACGCAGTTCAGTTTGAGAAGCTCACAGCGGGAGAGCGAGTGAGTCTGCGCGTTCAAATGAATCAAATGAGTCGATTCTTTAATCCGGTTCTTTAAGTCAAACGACAAGAATAGACTCAAAAGAGTCGATTCACTAAGTTGATCGTACTCAGCAATGAGCAGTTGGAAGCTGAGGAAGTCGATTCTGTTTGATGAAGTCAACATTTTATATGTTATACAAAATACTTAAAAGAGTCGGATCACTATCATTAGCTGTCATTTAAAAATACAGAGACAAACCATCTCATCTAATACAAAATAGAATAAATAATGTATAACAGTTTAATGATGCACCATACATACAGTGAAGCAAAACACAAAACCTCTAAACTTGTAAAAAGCTTCACTTAAATAATAATTAAATGTCAAAAATACATAAAATCACCTAAATATTATCTACATAACACATACAGCAAAAACATGTAAATGTGGAAGCATGTGTGTGTATTGTGTATGTGTGTGTGTGTGTGTGTGTGTGTGCATGCTTATGAATATTAATAAAATAGATACGTATGTTAGACACATATAGATACATGAAGTGATGTAGACACACATATTAACTCCTCAGCAATAGAGAGACACAGGGCTAATGGAGATGTTTTACTGCTAAGCTGCTGTTCAACTCCAGTCCAGTTGGTGACGCTGGTGCGTCTTAAGTTGTTCTGCCAACCGCCATTAAACATCATAAGAAGAACAAGAAGCTGCTGTGTTTGTACTGTAGAGCCTCATCTGTAAGTAAAATATGTATTTAATTATAACCCTTATATTTCATTATAACCACATTCTAATTAATAATAAAACTAGAGTTCATAATAAAACATCACTGTGAGGATTTGAGAAGCTTTAACTCCAGTTTTATTTAAACAAACAAACTATTAGCTGCTCCGCTAACTGTTAGCATGACAAATGACTCAGTACTGATGAACCGATTCATTTGAACCGATTCACCAAAATGAATCAATTTAGCGGAACTGATTGAGTTTCTTCATGATTAAATCTCACAGTTTTATGTACAACCCCTGGCAAAAATTATGGAATCACCACTCTTGGAAGATGTTCTGTCAATTGTTTAATTTTGTAGAAAAAAAATAAATCACAGACATGCCACAAAACTATCATTTTTTAAAATGTCAACCTTCTGGCATTAAGAAACAATAAAAAAAAGAAACAAATATAATAGTTGTGGTCAGTCACAATTGCTTTTTTTAGATCAAGTAGAGGAAAAAAATATGGAATCACTCAAATCTGAGGAAAAAATTATGGAATCACTCTGTAATTTGCAGTTTAAAAACAAAACATCTGCAGCAGATTAGATTTGCTAATTATTCTTCAGTTTAAAAAGAGTGCTTACACCTCGGAGAGCTGTTGCACAAAGCAGATTGTCATGAATCATGGTTCCAACACAAGATATGTCAGTTGAAACAAATGAGAGGATTATAAAACTCCTTCAAGAAGATAAATCATTGTGGAATGTCACAAAAGATGTTGGTTGTTCCCAGTAAGCTGTGTTTAAAATCTGGACCAAGTACAAACAAAATGGGAAGGTTGTAAAAGGGAAGCATACTGGTAGACCAAGTAAGACATCAAAGCATCAAGATAGAAAACTTAAAGCAATATGTCTTGAAAACAGAAAATGCACAACAAAACAAATGAGAAACAAGTGGCCGGAAAGTGGAGTCAATGTCTGTGACTGAACTGTAAGAAATCACCTAAAAGAAATGGGATTTACATACAGAAAAGCCAAACAAAAGCCACCATTAACACCTAAAAAGAAAAGAACAAGGTTAAAGTAGGCTAAAGAAAAGCAATCGTGGACTGTGGGTGACTGGATAAAAGTGATCTTCAGTGATGAATCGCGAATCTGCATTGGGCAAGGTGATGATGCTGGAACTTTTGTTTGGTGTCTGTCCAATGAAATTTATGAAGATAACTGCCTAAAGAAAACATGTTAATTTCCACAGTTGTTGATGATATGGGCCTGCATGTCGGGTAAAGGCACAGGGGAGATGGTCTTCAATAAATGCCAAAGTCCACATTGAAATTTTGGACGCTTTTCTTATTCCATCAGTTGAAAGGATGTTTGGTGATGATGACTTCATTTTTCAAGATGATAATGCATCTTGCCATAGGGCAAAAGACGTGAAAACTTTCCTTCAAGAAAACATATAATGTCAATGGCATGGCCTGCAAATTGTCCGGATCTCAATCCATTTGAAAATCTCTGGTGGAAATTGAAGAAAATGGTCAATGACAAGGTTCCAACCTGCAAAGCTCTAGCAACAGCAATAAGAGACAGTTGAAGGCAGATTGATGAAGAATACTGTTTGTCATTAGTTAACTCCATGCCTCAGAGAGTTTAAACCATTATAAAAGCCAGAGGTGGTGCAACAAAGTAATAATGGTGCAGTGTTTTCTAATGATTCCATAATTTTTTCCTCAGATTTGAGTGATTCCATATTTTTTTCCTCTACTTGATCTAAAAAAAAAGCAATTGTGACTGACCACAACTATTATATTTGTTTCTTTTTTTATTGTTTCTTAATGCCAGAGGGTTGACAGTTTGAGAAATGATAGTTTTGTGGCATGTCTGTGATTGATTTTTTTTCTACAAAATTAAACAATTGAAAGAACATCTTCCAAGAGTGGTCATTCCATAATTTTTGCCAGGGGTTGTATATTTGTGTGAATTAGTTTCTACTGTATATGAGGAACAATAAGAAAACTAGAAGAGGAAACACCCACCTATAGATTTATCTGTATTTATGGTGTAGAAATATGTGAACTGTTGGATTTACTGATGCACTTTCTACATTCTGAGCAGTGATACGAGCTCACTGAGGAAACATAAAGATTAATAAAGAGAAGGAAACAAAACCTGAAAATAAGAGCTTTACCTTCCGTTCAAATCCTGTTCAAACTGCTGAGAATGAGAGCAGTTCATAACTACAGGAACACGGACTGTACTTGTACTCAGTCTGTTTACCGCCAGCAGTGACTGGAACCAACGCCAAACAATTTAACTCTACCCAGGGATGCCAAGTCCAGCACAAATATCCAGCTCAAAGTCTGTCTAAACCCGCCGTTCACATGCTAAAACTAGCAGACCTTGTTTATAGGTATGTAAGCGCAAATCCTCATTAAAAACATTTTGTACGGTTTGCAATGAAAGCTTTTAGACAGCCGTGACACATTTTGAAAGTAGCCAAATTTGGCAGGAAAATCGCGAGAGTTGCCAGGTTCAGCCTGGTCTAAAATCAACCCTGAAGCTGAAACTAGCCCAGAATCCAGGGTGTCACAGATATTGGTGAAATGGCAAATAATCGATCAGTACTACTAGTGAATCTTTTATTATTAATAATAATATACTTTCATTTTACATTCCGATTGATAGTCTTTTGTGATGTATTTTGTTTACATTGGTATTACAGCTAGTAATATTTTATCATTAAACTGTTAGTCATTTTATAATCGTCATTTTACATTCGGCCCGCGAGACATCCCCAACCGGCCCACATGAGGTTCGTGGCAATTACAAATTAGATGTAAATAAACCTACTTCAAACATGTATTACAACAGGATTGATTTTGACGGGAGCGCTATATCTTTAAATTACCGTAAGTTTTGATTTACGTGTGTGCGAGTGTTTCCAGCTTCACTGTAATGTGAACAGAAGGAGTTTTTAACAAGACATGAACTTCTGAAGTATTTATTAACTGAAGTCAGGTGTAACGCTGGTTAAGGATCAGAATTTAGGCTCTAAATCGCTGTTACGATACTAAACAGAAATATAAGAACATGAACGATGTGGAGCATCACACCCGAAGCTTCTCTAACTAAACTGCAAAAGCAACAAGGACTTTTTATAAAGTTTAACACATCCAGAACTAAAGCAGTCAGGACCAGCTTTGTGATTTTAAAAAGAATATCCAACAATAACAAATGACTGATAAACAAATGAGGTAATTAGACTCAAAACAAAAGGCCCTTAACCCTCAATTGCTCAGACTGTATACTGTAACTGTATTGTAAATCGCTTTGGATAAAGATATCTGCTAAATGCTGAAAATGTAAATAAAGAGATAAAATGAATATTGAGCAGAATTAAGTTCACCTTATTGGTCCGGCCCTCCACAACAGTCCCAGTTTCTTATGTGGCCCCTTGGAAAATTTAATTGCCCACCCCTGATTTAAACCCTATTTTTTGGTACCCTTAAACTTTATAATAAAGGCGTTTTATATTGTCACATTTCTAGAATGTATTTGTAACCTACATGTTGTGTATTATCATTATGAAGTGGAATTATTCTGTGGAAACAAGTAGATTCCTTTTAGTAACAATAACAATTCATCTAATCAAGATTATTCCATTTAATCTAAATTAAAACGGAAATGAGCTTAGATTATGTTTTAGTTGACTTTAAATTTAATGCAAAATCATAATGTCCAGTTATTACCAAACCTTTTATTTTAAAGCCTGAAATTCTATCCTAAATAGTTCCGTCAGGCACTTTTACCATAATGTTTAGTATACGCACATCTTCACAAACAATGTGGGAGCTGATTTGACTGAGCATTTTGAAGTGGAGGCTTGACCGCAGTAGTAAATCAAACAGTTCACAGACACACAAGTGCACAGTAAATATTTCTACACCATAAATACAGATAAATCTATAGGTGGGTGTTTCCTCTTATAGTTTTCTTATTGTTCCTCATATACAGTAGAAACTAATTTACACATTAAATTTAGGATTAAATGTAAATAACTTCTCTGCTGAGATAAATAGGTGTAGTTTGACTTCACCCATCATGCTTTGTGGCTCCATCTACTTCATTTGCACACGTTCCATAGATAATGAGCTAGTACTTCACACAAGAAGGTGTGAATAGTTGGCTGATGATTGACCAATGCAGAGTTTTGAACTGGTCTTGGGTCTTTGTCCTCAGCTCTATTTAAGGACTAAACTCTAGACCTGTAGCTGAGTCACTTGGTAAGAAGGATCTTCTGCACGTTCTTCATTAGAAACGACCTGCTGGAGACACCAGCTTTGTTAAAGTGGCTGCCAGGATTCTAACTGGAAGGTAAAGGGTTTTCTTGTTTGTTTCTTTTACATTTATGTTGCATTTGTTGTTGTTTTTATTTTATTATGTTATTTAATATTATTAGGTTAATATATTCAGACTGTTTAAAATAGCTTTATACTGATAATTGTGGTGATTTATGAAGCCTTTTTTACTCCCAGCACACCAAATATTTACACTTGTGAGCTAATTATTAGTCCTGTCATGAACTGGATTAGATTTGCTTGGTGCAGGACTGATGTTGAGAAAGTCAGATCTCTTATATCTTTATTTATATCAAGTTATTTATAGTCATTTAATTATTAATATCTGCAGTATTTATAAGTATTTTATCCTGATGTTCTTTGAAATAAGATTCTCACTTAGACGTGAAGTGAATTTAATGTTTTTATTACTTATTGTGGTATTAATGTAGTAATAATGCTAATGGATAATGCTAATAGTAATGCTAATGAATTGACTTCTTACTTCAGTTCTGTTGCTTTCCAAGGAAACAGTTCCTACAGTTTAATCAAAGCATAAACATGAAGAACTTTCAACGACACCAGCGTATTCACACAGGAGAGAAGCTGTATCACTGCTCAGAGTGTGAGAAGAGTTTTACTATGCAAAATCATCTTAAACAACACCAGCATATTCATACAGGAGAGAAACCATATCACTGCTCAGAGTGTGGAAAGAGTTTTGCTCAACAGGGTAACCTTCAAAAACACCAGCGTATTCACACAGGAGAGAAACTGTATTACTGAGTGTGGAAAGATTTTTGCTAATGAAAAGAATCTCAAACGGCATCAGCGTATTCACTTAGAAAAATTACATCACTGTTAAGAGTGTAGGAACTATTTTATGTTCTCCAACAACACCAGCGCATTCACACAGGAGAGAAGTCATATCACCGTTCACTGTCTGAAAATAACTTTAGTGAAAGGAATATTCTTTAAGTACACCACACCAGTGCATTCACATAAGAGGATGACCCATACTGCTGCTTATAGTGCAGATGAAGTTTTACTGGAAGCAGCATTTTTAATAGACACCAGTACGGTCACACAGAAGTTACGTTTTTGTGACTGAAGACTGAAAAACACCAGCGCATTCAGAGGGGAAAATAAAATGATACTCCACTACTGCATGTACAGAAAAAGCTATGTGTACTTTATTTTTCTACTAATATCCACTAGAACTGTTCTACTTCAATTATCAAATGTACATGATGGTATGAATATGATCATTAATTATCAAATGTAATGTGGTGTAATGTACCAACCTCAGATCTGAATCTGTTTTTGTTCTTTATTCAAGTTTAATCTACTTTAATAAGCACAGAACAACTTTTACTTTCAAGTGGAAGAATTTTACCCTGGTGTTCATGTAAGTTTTCATAAATAAATAGCCTCTTACTTTAACACTTCTAGGTCTACACTCCAAAATTCTAGTCTTCTAGTCGACGGATGTCTATAAGAAGCAGCTTGCTTACAGTGTCTCTTGCTTACGGCCACACCACCCTGAGAACACCTGATCTCGGAAGCTAAGTAGGGTCAGGCCTGGTTAGTACTTGGATGGGAGGCCGCCTGGGAATATCAGATGCTGGAAGCTTTTATCCACACACACCCACCTTCACTCCAAACCTCCTGTTACACACTGACCCAGCGGCTTTTTCTTCATCAAAGCTACACAATGAGACAAAGATCAGCTCATACTTTCATTCTTACTACAGTAAAACACATTCAACTGACTTTTAAAGTGAAGTTCAAAATGTTGTACAGACATTGTTGCCATCTTGGTGCTAAAAATAAATTACAGCTTGTTGCTTGGGTACAGATTTGTGACTTAATTATTATTACTATTATTTTATTTTTATGTGTTGTAGACCTGCAATGGCGACTGTTTTTGCTATACAGGAAAGAAAAGGATGAATGCAGGTGAAAATGTGTTATTTGGCAAACCAGCGGTGTGTAAATACTGGACAGAACACATGATGGGTTATTTTAACTTGGTGGGTTGTGCAGTTTAACACTTGTCAGAGACAACGTTTGAGGCCCAGGTCAATTGAACCCACGACCTTGGTATTATTAGCACCACGCTCTAACCAACTGAGCTAACCGGCCTTTTATTCCTACTAAGATACAGATCAACATGTGTAATTAAAACTATGCGATCAGATTTAGTAAATTTAATAATTATTGGGGAACTAACTTGTCTGTCACTGATTCTGCACCTCTGTACTCCCAGAGCATGTTCAGTGTTTAGGGGCCACGCCCCTTTTGTGATTGGTCTCCAGCTAAATAGACACAGCTGTACCTGGTCTGAGCTGAGAGCATTTAAGTAGGCAGCTGGGGAACAGTCAGTGGAGACTATGTTGATTTGACTCTCTCACAGCGGTTTGGTTTGTCAGGTTGGTCCAGTTTGCGCATGTTCTTGTTTGTTCATTCCTAGAAGTCGAGTTCATGTTTATATTAGCATTAACATTTAGTTTAGCCTTAGCTAGTGATGGGCAAGTGAAGCCTCATGAAGCACTGAGGCTTTCCTAACAATTGTGCCGAAAAAGATTCGAAGCTTGAAGGCTTCAGTGACGGTGACATATGGTGGACAACTGAAGCCATAGCAACCTCTAAAGAGCATCACTGAAGCAATGGCACTGTTTCAATCCTATGACAGCAATAAAAGTTCAGAAAAGTCTGAGTGGTCATTCAAGTGTTTTGTTCATTCATACCAAATAATGATTATATTGTCATTACAATAAAATATGCAGATGCTCTCCCCCATACTCTAACACATTCCAGATTAACCCATCGAATAAATGCAAATTATATTAAGGGTTAAATGTTGTTTAAGGGTTTATATATAGCTTTGAACTTTATTTAAAAATTGTACTAAAAGTCCCTAACAGGATTAGAGATCCTTCCTACTTTGCAAAAGGTCATGGTGTTTGAATTCAGAAACACTGTTTTTTTGTGTGTGAAATGTTTTTACCAAACCACTCAAATATGTCAAACCTGTCAAGCTGTCATTGGCTCAGAACGCATTGAAACGCCGTGAGCCAATGACACACACTGAAAGACTATGAGCCAATGAAAAGCTTCGAAACATTTTGAAGCAATAAAGCGCAAAGCGAAACAGCGAAGCTTCGAACGTCATCGGTCACGTGACACTGGTGTTTTGATACAAGCTCCGACACAGCGTTTCGAATCACTCCGCTTCAGGAAGAGTGACACACGCTCTGAAGCCTCGGTGTCATTTGCCCATCCCTACCTTTAGCTTAGTTCATGTGTGGCTAGTTTAGTAGTTAGCTTAGCAGTCAGCATAGGTCGCTGTGTCTGTGTTTGGTTTTGTGTACTTGACTTGTCTTTTGTTACTATTAAATCGTCACCTTCCTAAAATAATGGCCTAAGTCATTTTTTCAGGTTTTTCAGGTTTTTCAGGAAACACAAAAAACTGAACACAATGGAAATAACTTCATGGGCTGGGTAGAGTTTTGTTCTGTTTAGAGCAGCTGCCATTTTAAAAAAGCATCTAAAATTGCCTAAGTCATATTGTCTTTTGACTTAGGCAAAATAAAATTGCCCAAGTCACACTCTTGACATAGGCCATTTTATTACAGGGGTAGAATCACATGATCTGTTAAACTAAGGACATAGGCAATTTTACCAGAGGTGGACAGCATGGTGAGGAGGTGATTTAGGCAAAAATATCATTTTGGTCCAAAAATGACTTAGGCCATTATTTTAGGAAGGTGACGAAATCTCTTTTTGTTAAACATCTCTGTGTGTCCACAGCTTCTTGTTCAGTCTAACTAGCTAACTATAAAAATTTAAGTTCTCATTTAACCTTAACTTTTTGCTTAAACTTTATTTATGTACATAAATGCCATTCATATGTTAGAGGCATGTTAATAACATCAAATAATAGATAATATGTAATGTCTTACCATGTTATTTACTGCAAGGTGATGAAGTATCTCAGATATTCAAATTCGATATTCAGATGAAGTGTGGACAATTGCTGCTGTCAGTCTGGGAAAAGTTGTTCCTGCACATGTGCAGTTTTGACCATGTGACCCAACATAGTCATTTCTATTACACTTTAAGCAGTTTACTTTGGTGATTTTCATTATTATGTACAATTAATTAAGTTAATTTTTTCAGTGTAGTGTGTAAAACATGCTGCTAATAATAATGCAAATAATAATAACTGTTAATATTATAATAATAACTGTTTTTGTCGGTCTGTCTGTTGTCTATCATATTCACATTAGAATAAAGTGAATACAAAGGAAATAAAGTCCTACAAAGGAAATGGAGCTGCAAGAGCAGAACTACAGCTCTGATATATGGTCTAAAGACTGAGTGTGGACATCTTTGTAAATAACAAATGAGGTAAATTTAATATCCATTAAAGACCTAGAAGAACCATCTGAAGATTTAACCTCAAACAGAGAGACACATTATGGATTTGTTTAAGCCAAACCAGTTTAAAATTTAAATCCCTCATGTGCACTTTATTTTACATACCAACATACTGTATATGTCTTACAGGCAGCAGAATAAAGCATGCCCCCTACCTGAGAGGAGAGGACATACCATTTGCAAATGTTCATTCTGCAAAGCTCAGTATTTATTTACAATACAGAATAAGCCCAACCCACTTTGGACACACATCACAGTGACTGTTCTCCATCATGGACCAATTCATTATCTAAAACAGAGACACAGTTTAGTCCAGCAAGCAACATACACAGATGGAAAACTGGGAGAGCATGAAGTTTATGAAGTTAGCCAGGAGTACCACAGACAAGAACTACACCAATTGAAGAGATGGTGTAAATAAAAACATCATGAAAACAATTGCCACAGAATTAAGAAAATCCATATAGATACATGACAACATTCTGATGGAATTGTACTTCACACAGCAAGTTATGAATGAGTGAGACCAGTTTGTTCAGTACACTGGGTTACACAGAAACAGGGATTAGCATCTTGTACACCTGTATTACTGTACTTGGATGCAACAGGAGGTGTAGTGTCTAAAATACCTAAACAAAATCAAAGAATCCTGTATTACTCCCTTACCTTACCTGGAAAAGGTCAAGATGCTTCTCCTCTCCTCCTCTATCAATTCCCCCATTAACATTTTGGTTAAAACAGTTGGTGCTTAAATTGCCCAGGTATACCAGCCTCAGAGTTCATAATGTAGAGACTAATTACAGCTGAGCTTTGATGCTGGCTGTTATTTTGGTATTTAACAGAGAGCACATTGATGTGTACCTGGATAGAACATATGCAATTACCAAGAAGTGCAGGTCATGGGCAGAAATAAAGTCATTTAAAGTCGTTTTGCATCTTTGCTCTGCTCATATTATTGCACAGTAGACTGATGACCATGGACTTAAAGATTTCTCCACCTATGTTTTACTAGACTGCAGAACACTGTTGCTTTGGAGAAAGCCTGTGAGAGTTTCAGGCACTTCAGTACTGTTTTGTTGGCAAAGCAGCTGTCTTGAAATTCTCAAGGAACTTATACTCAAGGAAAAATCACAAGTCCTTGAGTATTACACAGATGATGACAAGCCAGAGGTCTGGGATGATGAAACTGAGAGAATGTTAGCGAAGAACCACAGTTAAAACCACAGTGGATATAAAGGAATGTGAAACGATGAAGAAAATGCCTATATTTGTCCTGAAATCCTAGAAGTTATTTTGGACAATTATCCTGGAATGTTTCCCCTGTGAAGTGGGACAATGCTAGGGCATAAAAGAAGAACAGATGATGACCTTACTTCAGGTCAAACAATGGACACAAACTGTCATGTTGAGAAGTGGTTTGGTATAGCAAGAACTTCCATTCTTTAAAATAGAAAGTTGATCTACACTTTGTGACACTGTGGCCCCATGAACTGTTGAATGGCAAAGTCAGTTTATTATTAAGGATTTTATAAATATGAAGAATTTGATCAATATTAAGCAACTTAACATTTTAATTTGAACTTACCAGTCTAAATCACTTTCTTTTAACAATTGAATGCTACATTCAAGCCATTCTCAATAAATACAAGACTGGGCATCTACTTCTACTCAATCACTACATCACTGGTGTAATTCTTCATGGTACAAGAGAACAGGAGGCACGTCTTTTATTTTACTGAGGTTTGCAACAAGATGATGCAATGATACATTCAGGGAAAAAAAACATATACATAGAACATAGAACGTGCTTAGCTATTCCCCTTATCCTGCACTCCCCGTCTTCATCTGGTTCCCTTTAACCTACACCGTTATCAGGCAAGGTCCCCCCTGATGTAAAAGAGAGAAAAAAAAGCCAAGAGTCAAGAACTCAAGAATCTTATCTTTCCCAAGTTAACACAAGTCAAAATTCTTTAACCCATCTATCATTTGTAGGATGGTGCAGAACAGTGCGCCTGAATCTGGTCGAGTTTGGACTCCACCAAAGCAATCACTGTCTTAAACTCCTCCGTAATAGTTTTATGATGCTCGTCAAGCAGATGGAGAGTCGCCATATTGAGCTCATCGCTCGGTCCACCTGTTGCTTCAGACTTTAAAGTCGGTTCCTTCTTACCAGTCCTGTTTTTTTTTGGAAGTCATAATTCTCAAGGTGTACTGAGGAAGCTGATTTGCTCTCAGCGTTGAGGCCGATTTAAGCCCGAAAAGACCTTGCTGCATGGAAGCTGAGATGTAATCCAAGTATTTCAGTCCAATATTCAAACATTGCCCAAAGTAGTCTGTGTAAAAAAGTTATCGGGAACACAATGTGAATGCCCTGATATAGACTGGGTGGCTACCTTTATGATACCGTAGGATAACTAATGCAGTCAGAGGAGAGAAGAAAACGACCAAGTCTGTGGCTAAGAAGCAAGATTTGAGTCCGAATTACGGAGGGAGATGTGATTGGATGAGGGTTTTATTCTCTAGTCAAGCAATTGCAAAATAGGATGGAGAATGTGAATCGATCTACGACCCCGAACATAATAAAGCAAAAGCATCGCACTGAAGACTCTGACACAGATTAACAAAAAGCAGCAATCCAGGACACTTATGGGTGCATCAAATGGGATTTTAAATTTCTGCCCCTTGGCGAGACCCCAGAAAGCCAGCAGGAGAAGAAGGAAAAACTGCAGACGATGTCTCAACCCTTATTTCCACCCTGTGCATGATGTTTGGGACCTATAGCTTTAACGTCCATTACCCATCAAAGCTGGCATCAACACTGCAGAGGTGAGTCTTTTATGGACTGGCTTCATCTAATGTTTTTCAGATAAATAATTCTTCACTGTTTTTTATTATTAATTATTTTTATGCATTTTTAATTGTTATTATGCATATCAGAGAATGGCCTGTTATCAGTCTGTTCCATGCAAGGACTGACAGGTAACATGACCGCAGTAACGTAAACTCTTTTCTAATTTCTTTAAAACTTCTGGTTTAACATGTGCGTTATGTATTAGAACAATCCTGTGCATCAGGAGTAGTTTGTTAGTTTATTACGATTTTAACGTCATGTTTTACACTTTGGTTACAATCATGACAGGAACGGTAGTTACTCATTACACAAGATTCATCAGTTCACAAGTTTATATCAAACAGAGTTAATTTGATGTGAAAACGTTGCGATTCATTTTTATATATGAAAGAAACGGATCATTTTTATGCAAACGACTTAATTTGCATGTCCACATGGAACAGTGTGTGTTGTACCTGGTATTTGCATTATGAATCCACAGGCTGCAGACAGAAAGACTTTATTGTTGTCTTTGTTTACAAATAAGAACAAATCAGAAATAATTAGACGGCTCGGACCTACGTGCTTTAACAAGTGTGTAAAAACGTTTAACCTTATATGTAGGTGTCGCCCCAAAACCATCACCATCAAACACTAGAACTGTAGAACTGTAACTATAATAAACGTTTAACCTTATATGTAGGTGTAGCCCCAAAACCATCACCATGAAACACTAGAACTGTAGAACTGTAACTATAATAAACATCTAGGAGGCACTAAATACAAGTAGGTGAAAATAATCTCTAATCTTTTTATTACAGTGCACTAAGTGACTGAAGCGACTGGATTTCCTGCACACCTGTACTGATGTTCGGTGTTTTATGGCCACAACAAGCACCCAGAATGTTCTTGTACTTCTCCCTGACCTGAGAAAAGAAGACAATACAGTCAGGTAGAGCTAAAAAGCTGGTAGACACCACATAGAAACAAGTCAATAAAAATAAAAACCTCCTGGTATGACCCTAGCAACTACCTGGAACATCAATGCAACCACCTAACGATCATTCGGCACTGACAGAAGGTGTGAGACAGACGGGCGCTTGCCTTTTGACTGAAGACGCAGTGGACGAGGAAGATGAAGGTGCCCTGCTGGAGGACGAAGAACTCGATGACGAGTCCTGACACATCCAAGTTATTCCTGTCTGAGAAGAAGGTGGCCATCATGGGACATACAGTGAAGACAAACTGTGCCAGGCTTTTCAGTACCACACTGATCACGAGACTCTTATCCACTGTGTTATTCATCTGTAGGTTATTGTTCTTTAATCGTATCAGATGGATGATGATACTGATGAAAAGGACTGTGCTCATCTGCACAAGTAGAAGAAAATACAAAGCTATAAAACAGTTATACATGGTAGAGATTTAACCCTCTATGTAGCCAAAAGTATGTGGACAACACCATGAGACCACGAGCATTGATATGGAGTCTTCACTCTTCAAAAAGAACATTTGTGAGCTCAGGTACTGTTCATTGAGGTTGAACTCAGGGTCCTGTGTAAACCTCTGAACGTCCTCCACAATAATCTTGCCAAACGACGTTTTATGGCCATGTTGCTAGCTGTTGCCTTACAGAATAATATTGACTTTGTCTGCTAACAGAGGTGTGGCTGACACACTCAGAGCTCAGTAAATAGCAGGAGTGTCCACACACATTTGGCTACATAGTGCATGAAGCTTACGGTATGATTGAAAAGATAATAGAAAGCAAGGTTGTACCAGTACTTACTAGAATAAAAAGAATACTGGGAGAAATAAAAGTAATCAGTGCGATTGTGGAGTAAAACACCCAACACCTGTGTAGATTAAAAACAAATAACATCAAGCACATCATTAAAAATCATCGTTTTAATGATAAACGGACTGGATTGTGTAGAAACTGTCCAGAAATTATTCTCACTCACGTGAAATCAAAGTAACATGGTGAGCTGGCAAAAGCCGCGACAGCAAAAGCCAGTGGAATAACGTATCCATAAAAAACCAGCCACTTCCAGTTCAGCACTTTTGTGTCGTCCAATCTGATATTTGACAGGTTCTTCACGAAGTTGTAAAGCACCACGGCCTCAAGGAACATCCACATGAAAACCGTGAGCTTCAGAAAGTCTTCAACGACAGTCAGTGTTGCACTTAATGGCTAGAGAGGCGTGGAGGGGAGAATGTGAGGAAATATCCAGTGAGTCTGCTGAGGTTGTATGGTTGTACAACAGGGGTAACACTTACCTCATGAGAGTTTATATGGTCCTGGAGAACATCACTGACCATGTATAAAAGGTCAATCAGCCAAATATTTATGCACAGATTTATTAGAGCCGCATTCGTCCCCGTTTGCTCCCGACAGACGGCGAACGTCAGTAAAGATAAGCTCAGGCAGACCATTCCTACCACACCAGATAACATCATGAAGACTTCAATGAACTGAAAAACAATAAAGCACGTCTCAGTTTGTGTGTCCAAAAATATGGATGATTTTAACAGTGGCGGCATTTTAAACAATCTCTCCATCCATTTTTGTGTAAATAAAACCCTAGTAAAAATGTTTTTGTTATTTGATGCATTACATTAACCTGTCTGGAGTCCCAGGGAAGCTTCGGCGACTCCTGGTGAAGATGAAGGGAACTGCCTTAGACTTTCTCTAAATGATCAGCCAATAGATTCCCCCCATTAATTAATTAGCTCCTCTAGTTTTTCCTCCACTCCTGGCCAGATCGTCTGTTTTTGGTCCTGTTGACTTTCCGTTTGATGGTACCATTCGTCCTTCCTTGCGTCCTGCTGACCCTCCTACTACAGAAAGCAGCCCTTCTGTTTTTTTCCCTGGTCATCAAGCTCCTTGCCCTCTCCTGGATCTCATGTTCGATGCCACCTTCCTCGTCTCCTGTGTTCCTGTCGGCTGGACCAGCCTCTTGGTTCCTTAGCTGTACCTTCCGAGTATTCCTGCCGTCAGTATTTTGATTTGATCTCCTTGACCCCATGTTCCATGTCGCCAGTGTTCCAGTCGGTCCCTCCTGCCTTTGCTCCAGCCATCTGGTTTCCTCGTCGCACCTTCCAATCTCTTGTGTCCACCTGGGGTTTCACCTGCCTCAATCCCAGCCTCCTGGTTCCCTTGTCGCACCTTCCAATCTCTTGTGTCCACCTGTGGTTTCCCCTGCCTCAATCCCAGCCTCCTGGTTCCCTCGTTGCACCTTCCAATCTCTTGTGTTCTCGGTGGTATCACCTGCCTCGATCCCAGTCTCCTGGTTTCCTTGTCGCAGCTTCCAATCTCTTGTGTTCCCAGTGGTTTCACCTGCCTTGAACCCAGCCTCCTGGTTCCCTCTTTGCACCTTCCAATCTTCTCTGTTCCCGGCGGTATCATCTGCCTTGATCTCAGCCCCCTGGTTCCCTCGTCGCACCTTTTAATCTTTTGTGTCCCCCTGTGGTTTCACCTGCCTTGATCCCAGCCCACTGGTTCTTTCGTCACACCTTCCAAGTATTCCTGCCTTGAAAGTTTTCAGTTTTGTCATCTCCTGGATTCCCTGTTCCATGCCACCTTCTTCCTCTCCAGTCTCCTGTGTTCCTGTTGGTTCTCCAAGTCCCCTCGCTGCTCTCCTAGTCTACCTGTCTTGAGTCTGTGTTTTGTCATCTTTAATAAACCTGTCTACGTTACCTTTGTGTCTGCTGTGTGGTGTTCGCTTAGGGTTCCAAAAAAACTCTGGGTGGCTCACAGCGCCACCCTGGTTTATAAAACCACAAAGGTGTCACCAACTTGAATCACTCATCATTATTAATGAGAAATAAGGCCACGCCTGTACAGACCTCTTACCCTGTATCGTTTAGTCTGCAGGATGAGAGCAAAGGTAGACAGGTGAGAACACGAACACTTGGTGTGAGTCCAGTTAGTCATTGTAACATCACAACCACTTTCAACCCACTGACTTGAATTCCAGTAAACACAGTAGAGAGGGTCTGTAATGAAAAGCTCCTAGCCAGTAAAGCGGGAGGAGAAATATAGAAATCTAGTCATTATTAAACTGAATATTAGAAAAGTCTATAAACACACACATATAGAAATGAAACAGCTTACAGTGTTGTGTTTAAAGGTAAAATTAACTGGTCTAGTTAGCTGAGTCTGGCTGGTTTTGGGAAGCATAGCTGACACCACACTGGACACCAAGGTGTTCTCTTTGTCTGCACTTGTGTTGAACAAGCTGGGTTTAAGGATCTCTGCCATGTTGGAGTAGCTGATGAAGCCCACAGCTGCAGATCCTGATGTGCAATAGATACAAACATGTGACCACACGGACACCATATGAATGATAATAAAGTGTTGAGGTCACCACTGTACCGTTGTTCTCATTCAAAGTGTCACTGAGATCGATGTCCATGGTAACGTTGCTCATTTGGAGTTGGAGAACTTTACTCAGGTACGGATCTGCTCCAACCTGTCCAACCTGGAAGACCTGCACTTCTGTAAAGGTAGGAATCAAGAGTCAGGGCTACAGATGTTTAACTGTACTGGTTTCTATTTTAAGTCCTGCTTTCATACCTAACATTTGAAGGAAGA
The DNA here is from genome assembly GCF_030014385.1 of Trichomycterus rosablanca. Taxonomy (NCBI): domain Eukaryota; kingdom Metazoa; phylum Chordata; class Actinopteri; order Siluriformes; family Trichomycteridae; genus Trichomycterus; species Trichomycterus rosablanca. The sequence goes on along the minus strand of NC_086001.1, from coordinate 23,272,595 downwards.
TGCTGGTCAGGTTGAAGGTCTCCGTCTTCCTCAGCAGTGTGGACGCCAGTTTCTCAGTCACATTCAACACAGAATTTCCAAACCGTATCAGATCTTCTTCATCAGTTACAGTGTTCATCACAGAGGTCATGAGAGTCGTTATTGTGTTCAGATAATCTTCCACCATCTGCCGTCCAACACACAACAAGAGTTCCCATCACACATCACGTCACCAATCAGGAAAGAACCGTGTGAACGAGTCTCACCTCCTGTTGAAGTTCTTCAGCTGAGATGTTCAGAATTCGGTCCAGAAAGTCAGTCACACATTCTGCTGTTAGGTTTAACTAGAGACAAAAATTCATACCTGTAAACCCTGGAACCTTCTTATTAACGTTCATGAACACTACGTTAGTCACTGTGTCCACAAAGATTTAGAACAATACCTTACAGTTTCCAGACAGTGTGAGATTCAGATCTGGAACATCTATCAAAACAACATTGAAATGTTAGTGGTAAATAAACCCAGCTTGGTTCTCCAATCCAGGTACTAAAGTTCAGGATGATTGTGTCTATTGCAGCCAATAGGACTAGGAAGGCAAGTACTTCTGAAGCTATTAACCCTATAACACCATGCGTATCATATTTGATACATAAGTTTTAGCGACCTCTACATCATCAGTATGTATATCGTTGTCCTGAAAAGGGTGATGTGTACAGTTTGACACTTGTCTTCTGCCCCTGGTGTATTTCCCATGTACTGCATGCACCAGAGAATCTTTTATGGAGAGATCCAAAATGGCTGTCATCAATCAGCGATCCATTTGTTGTTTTTTATCATTTATGTGAAATATAGGGTTTAAAAAACACAGACATTTATTTGGTGGATCAATGCAGCTTATTAGTACTTGACATTTTGTCATTTATTTTGTTGTAAAATTGGGTTGAATATGCGTGTATCAAATTATATACTTCCGGTATTTAGGGCAAATATCAGTAAATTCCACAAAGCAACATATATTTATTAAATGGTCATTAAAAATTAAATGTATCCTTCCCACCCCACCAATCCCACTTGCAGGTTGTTTATTGCTGCACACTGAACTTTGCTCAGATTCACATTTGGCGATCCAACAGTTTTTTTTTTTAGACTCCAGTAAAGGGGTTAAAAACATGCAGTAAACAATAAATCAAAAAAGATTAATACATTAAATCCTGATGTATCAAATATGATACAAAACAAAACTCGTATATGCAAACAATTATTTCAGTTCTTTTTTTGTGTATTTCACAAAAAGTCAAATAAACACTCCTTTGTTCATCCAGCAGCAAGTATACAACACAAATCTGATGGATCTGATTGTGATGAAGCTAAAAGCTCTGTGTAGGTGTTAGAATTGACTGACCTGATGATGATGATGATGATGTGGCACTAAGAGTTATGATCAACAACACAGTGAATCCTGGAGGAGACACAGTATTAATGTAAGAAATAATAACCATTAAAATACCTGCTGTACCTACATACTAACACAGTAATGCACAATACTAATACATTAATGCACCATCACTACACATCAGTGCACAATACATACACATTAATACACAATATTTATACCTCATTAATAAATTATCTCAATATATTCTCTCACCTTTTAGAAACAGAATCATGTTCCAGTCCCTCTGGAGCACTCTTCTGCTCGTCTATATAACACGTGTATAGATGTAATTGTTATATGTGAGAAGATCTCACCATCACCTGACTGATACTGGACACTGAATGCATGTTCGTGTTTGTGTCAGTAAATTTGTATGATTTGCGTGAGGTGTCATGAATCATTTGAAGCTTTTGCATAAACAACGTTCCAGGGGGGAGGAGGAACCGCGTGATGAGAGATGTTGTGTTTGTAAATGATCCCCATCAAAATCCGTCATTAATTATTCATCTTTTATTAAAACTTCATCATCAAGAGTCGTAGCTGGTCCACACAAAATATGGTGCCACCCTTAAACACTGTGTTCAAAAGCCTGGTTGGAAGTAATTACAGCTGCAGGTCTGCACCAAGCTTTGCACACCAAGATTTGGGTGCTTTAGTCTGTTCTTTATGGCAGATCCTCTCGATCCATGTCGGACTGGATGGTGAGAGTCTATGAACTGCAATCTTCAGGTCTTTCCACAGATGTTTACTGTGGTTTAAGTCTAGACTTGGCCTGTATGCACTCTGGAAGAGGGTCCCTGTTCAAAACCTCCTTCACTATACCCCTTATTAATTAATGGGGGGTAATTTGGTGTCATCATGGCTGTTGTTTAATAATTTGATGTGAAAACTTTGTGATTCATTTTTATATGTGAAAGAAACAGATCATTTTTAGGCAAACAACTTCATTTGCATGTCCACGTGGAACAGTGTGTGTTGTACCTGGTATTTGCATCATGAATCCACAGGCTGCAGACAGAAAGACTGTATTGTTGTCTTTGTTTGTTTACAAATACGAACAAATCAGAAATCATCAGACGGCTCGGACATTCAGTGTGTGGAAACGTTTAACCTTATATGTAGGTGTCGCTCCAAAACCATCACCATAAAACACTAGAACTGTAGAACTGTAACTATAATAAACGTTTAACCTTATATGTAGGTGTAGCCCCAAAACCATCACCATAAAACACTAGAACTGTAGAACTGTAACTATAATAAACGTTTAACCTTATATGTAGGTGTAGCCCCAAAACCATCACCATAAAACACTAGAACTGTAGAACTGTAACTATAATAAACGTTCAACCTTATATGTAGGTGTAGCCCCAAAACCATCACCATAAAACACTAGAACTGTAGAACTGTAACTATAATAAACGTTTAACCTTATATGTAGGTGTAGCCCCAAAACCATCACCATAAAACACTAGAACTGTAGAACTGTAACTATAATAAACGTTTAACCTTATATGTAGGTGTAGCCCCAAAACCATCACCATAAAACACTAGAACTGTAGAACTGTAACTATAATAAACGTTTAACCTTATATGTAGGTGTAGCCTCCAAAACCATCACCGTAAAACACTAGAACTGTAGAACAGTAACTATAATAAACGTTTAACCTTATATGTAGGTGTCGCCCCAAAACCATCACCATAAAACACTAGAACTGTAGAACAGTAACTATAGTAAACGTTTAACCTTATATGTAGGTGTAGCCCCAAAACCATCACCATAAAACACTAGAACTGTAGAACTGTAACTATAATAAACGTTTAACCTTATGTAGGTGTAGCCCTAAAACCATCACCATAAAACAATAGAACTGTATATACTATTTTGTAACTGGACCTAATTTATTTAAAGTGGTTGTTAATAGTTTACTGTCTCTTTAGGAGACATGAGTTCATTAAGTTTTAGGGTAACGATCTCAGGCTGCTCTGAGTGAGCTAACAGTAGGTCTGTATCTTCACTGCTGAGTTCAATGTTCTGTAACAACAAGGAAACGTTGTGCTGCCTTTGATGTCATATTACTGACTTCATACACAAAATAATAAAGAAAAAATCAGCATGTGAAAATAAACATCCATCCACCTTCATATATTCAGTGAGTTTATTTATTTATTATTTAATGTAATAAGATTTTGAGGCTTGTTGATCCTGGTCATCCATGTTCTACACTTCTCATACAGCTGTGTGGATCATCAAGGGAGGCACCTCAGTGGAGTTCATCTAACCAGTCACACACAGATACCCAAAATGCATCGTTCTGGTAAAAGAAGAGAGAGAGAGGATGGGTTAGAGAGAAACAGCTGCAACAATCATGAATTTTGAAATGTGAAATTGAGATGTAGCGTGTCCTGATTGGATGGCGCCACCATCGTCCCTCCTTGATGCGCCGACAACGTCTCCTGCTAAATAAAACAAGAAGAGGTGTAAGAACATTCCAGAAGCTGTAGTGTTTGGACAGATGAGCATGTAGAGCAGCATTTATCAGGTAAAATACACTGATTGTGGGAATGTTACCTGGATTTCTTACACGTCCGCTCAGCTACACACTGGACTACTGCGCTGCTTCCTTCTCAAGAGCAAAAGATACGAAGCTGTGGTCTGATCAAACTTCCACTGCACACACACACACACACACACACACACATCTCTTTTAGATGGAGCACAATAACCTCAGTATTAATAAATATGTGTCTACATTTTAGCATCTGTGTTGATGCAGATACAAGTACTGAAATGTACCTCAGACACCAGCTGCTTGGTGCTTTGGTTGGACTGTCTGAACATCACAGCCATCTCGGTGATGCTCTCCTCATCTAGATGATCCAGCTGAGACACAAACACACACACACACACACACACAAATATATGAGTATGTAGGATAATAAAGATACAGTCTTCTGTACGGTGGATCTCCATCATGTCACTGTACTACGTCTAGGGTGGATGTTGTACCGGGCATGTGCTGTGCCATTCCACAGGGCTGCTGTACCCCTTCATTACCCACTCATGATCCAGCAGATGCTCCACCTTTATGCGCCGCTCTGGAACCACCTACAGGACAAGATACAAGAACTTCAGGTGATGAAGCCCACAGAGAAACACACACCCACTTTGCTCACATTAAACACACCATAAACACACACCTGCAGCATTTCCTTCAGCAGCAGTACAGAACCAGGAGACAGCCAGTCAGGAGTGTCAAAATGTCCTTTCTGAGGAAACACAGAGCAAAACAATCACATCTGATCAAAGAACATCATCACAAGCCGTTACTGTTACTTTTACTGTATGTTTAACATGCTGCTGATCATTAAATAATGGATTCAACTTCATAATCGTAACAAGACGTGTATACCAATGGTGTTTCATTGTAGTTCCAAGACCTACAGTGATTTGTTCATGGAGCTCCACAAAGTTGTCACCATCGAACGGGAGGTAGCCACACAGCATGTCATATAGGACAACACCCAAGCTCCAAACATCTGCCTAAAACACACACACACACACACATTCATTGTCTTTTTTAACCATGCTTTACCCTGGTCAGTCCCCTCATCCAGACCTCATAGAATAACTCATGAATGGGGCTACAGAGGGGACTGAACACCTTGGATTTGGAGACTTTTCAATTGAAGTTTATCAGGAATAACCTGGGGACACACCCCACACACACCTACCTCTGCACCATGATAGGGTTGCGCATCAATGATTTCTGGTGCCAAGTAGGGAGGGGTTCCACAGCCCTCAATCAGAGCAGTACCCAATCCACCCTACAACAAAACAGATTTCTATCAACCGAAGGTCCAACTGTTGACTCGCATCTGCAACACAACACACAAACTGAACCAGCATGGCTCTGTGACGTCCTGTTCATCTAACTGATCACTGAAACTAATTGTGGACACCATGTGTGCAAGGCTTTATTAAAGCATGATGGATGGGGGTAAGCACACCACCTTACTAGACTCTCTGAATGGCACGCTTGATTTAAGTATACACTACAGTCTTAGTAGAGACACGAACCTCTGGTTTGGCACAGAGACCAAAGTCAATGAGCTTGATGTTTTTCTTCTCATCCAGCATCATGTTTTCCTGAGAGTCAAAATAAAACACATCATGTTCAAGCACTAACATAGAAAGCGCACAAAGTATAAGTGGAAACCGTTTGACTAACGCACTGGTTTAAGGTCACGGTGGGCGTATCCCTGGCTGTGGATGTAGGCCAGCGCCGAGACGATCTGACGGAAGATCCTGCGCGTCTCCTCCTCCGACAACCTGTCGTTATTATCGATGTGGTCGAACAGATTTCCACCCGGACAAAACTGGAGGAGAGAGCGAGTCAAGTGAGCAGCAAATCATCATAAATCCAAAGATTAAATCAAATCTGATAGTTTCCAACCACTGATGGTACCTCAAGCACCAGGTAGATCTGGTCAGCAGTCTCCACGACTTGGTACAAGCGGCACACATGCTGATGATTGAGGTTCTTCAGGGCTTCAATCTCTATCCTCAAATCGGACAACTCATCCTGCAATGGGGATTAAACCGGAACAGTTTTCATGACTTTTCAGATCAGAATTAGGAGAACCAAACGTTTGGAAACTGAGACATGTCTGTCTTTAACAGACGGTTTTGCTGAAACTAACCCCGAGCTCTTTCTTCTCCAGGATCTTGATGGCCACTGGCTCTTGAGTCTGAATGTGCCTGCCAAGCTTGACCATCGCATAACCACCTAAAGAACAATTGAATCAAAAAAATATTAAGTCAGGTTTTAAAAGATGCACGTCTGTGTTATACAAAGGCAGAGAGACGACTGAAAGTGGTACCAGTTACCTGATCCAATGGTTTTGTAAACCTCATAGCACTTGTGCAGCTCAGAGACGTCCTCAACCACACGTGACGTTCCCTCTGTGGTGTCGTCTGTCTCGGGTACAGCGCATGGCACCTCAACCTGCTGCCCACAAGAGACATGTTATTATTATTACTGATTTGGCCTCTTCAGAAGGTCGTCACAGGTATCTGGAGCCAAGGGAGGATCCAGGGGAGGATCCGTAAAGCCAACATGACAATCGAGGTGGTTTCAAGTCTGGGGAATCAGGGGGTCAAAGTAGTACTCGGAAGTGTTGGTCATGCTCTTCCAACCAATGTGGGACGTTTCTAGCCTTGCTGGAAGATCCCATACGCCACAGTGACCCAATAAAGTCCTGGTAGGTGGTTACAGGTATCTGGAGCCATGATGCTGCTTGAGATGGTCCCACAGACGTTCAACTGGGTTTAAGTCTGGGGAATTAGAGGGCCAGGGTAGTACTCTGAAGTCTTGGTCATGCTCTTCTAGCCATGCTGGAGAATCCCATCCGTCCCAGTAACCCAATAAAGTCCTGGTATGTTGTCACAGGTATCTGGAGCCATAGGAGGATCCAGGGGAGGATCAACACAACAAACTGATACTCACCTGGTTCCCATCTGCCTTACGGTCACCTTCATAGATCGAACTGAAGCCTCCCTTTCCCAGCAGCTCTCTGCCGGTGTATTGGCTCTCAATGCTGTCCAGGTTCGTGTCGGTCGTCTTCTTCTTTTGACGTTCTCCGTCGGTGGTTTCTCCTTCAGCATCTTCAACACAAGTATCACCAATGATGCTTCATGTGTCATGTGGACCAAAAATAAGGGTCAATATAAAGGCCGGCACACTCACCCTTGTTCTCTGGAGCATCACAGATGACTTCTCCAGAACTGATCTCACCTATGAACCCCAAGGGTTAAATATATACAGTGTATCACAAAAGTGAGTACACCCCTCACATTTCTGCAAATATTTTATTATATCTTTTCATGGGACAACACTATAGAAATAAAACTTGGATATAACTTAGAGTAGTCAGTGTACAACTTGTATAGCAGTGTAGATTTACTGTCTTCTGAAAATAACTCAACACACAGCCATTAATGTCTAAATAGCTGCAACATAAGTGAGTACACCCCACAGTGAACATGTCCAAATTGTGCCCAAAGTGTCAATATTTTGTGTGACCACCATTATTATTCAGCACTGCCTTAACCCTCCTGGGCATGGAATTCACCAGAGCTGCACAGGTTGCTACTGGAATCCTCTTCCACTCCTCCATGATGACATCACGGAGCTGGTGGATGTTAGACACCTTGAACTCCTCCACCTTCCACTTGAGGATGCGCCACAGGTGCTCAATTGGGTTTTGTCCATCACCTTTACCTTTAGCTTCCTCAGCAAGGCAGTTGTCATCTTGGAGGTTGTGTTTGGGGTCGTTATCCTGTTGGAAAACTGCCATGAGGCCCAGTTTTCGAAGGGAGGGGATCATGCTCTGTTTCAGAATGTCACAGTACATGTTGGAATTCATGTTTCCCTCAATGAAATGCAGCTCCCCAGTGCCAGCAACACTCATGCAGCCCGAGACCATGATGCTACTACCACCATGCTTGACTGTAGGCAAGATACAGTTGTCTTGGTACTTCTCACCAGGGCGCCGCCACACATGCTGGACACCATCTGAGCCAAACAAGTTTATCTTGGTCTCGTCAGACCACAGGACATTCCAGTAATCCATGTTCTTGGACTGCTTCCTTCTGGGATGACGAACATGCAGACCGAGTTGATGCAGTGTGCGGCGTATGGTCTGAGCACTGACAGGCTGACCTCCCACATCTTCAACCTCTGCAGCAATGCTGGCAGCACTCATGTGTCTATTTTTTAAAGCCAACCTCTGGATATGACGCCAAACACGTGGACTCAACTTCTTTGGTCGACCCTGGCGAAGCCTGTTCCGAGTGGAACCTGTCCTGGAAAACCGCTGTATGACCTTGGCCACCATGCTGTAGCTCAGTTTCAGGGTGTTAGCAATCTTCTTATAGCCCAGGCCATCTTTGTGGAGAGCAACAATTCTATTTCTCACATCCTCAAAGAGTTCTTTGCCATGAGGTGCCATGTTGAATATCCAGTGGCCAGTATGAGAGAATTGTACCCAAAACACCAAATTTAACAGCCCTGCTCCCCATTTACACCTGGGACCTTGACACATGACACCATGGAGGGACAACGACACATTTGGGCACAATTTGGACATGTTCACTGTGGGGTGTACTCACTTATGTTGCCAGCTATTTAGACATTAATGGCTGTGTGTTGAGTTATTTTCAGAAGACAGTAAATCTACACTGCTATACAAGCTGTACACTGACTACTCTAAGTTATATCCAAGTTTCATGTCTATAGTGTTGTCCCATGAAAAGATATAATGAAATATTTGCAGAAATGTGAGGGGTGTACTCACTTTTGTGATACACTGTATATCAGCATTTGCTATATATTTCCTGTTTGGCTTGCCATAATATATACGTATATATATATATGCATGCATGAATGCATGAATGCATTTATGGTGTCATGGTGATGGTGGACGCTGGCGCATTTGGCTGCCGCTGCCGTTGCCGTATTTTGTCGTATTTTATTGTTTTATTATCGTTTTTCGTTTTCATCTTTTTACACACCCTGTGGCTCTATTTCTTTTTATGTCACTTTTGATACTTTCATTTGTTCTTTGATACTTTTGTTCTTTCTGCTGTGCATTGCGTGACGTCTGCGGCTGGTGGTGAACGGTGGATGAGTTTGTTCCTTGGATCGGCACAATGTTGAACTATTCCGTTGACCAGCTGATGAAGTTCAACAATTGCACTACTCCATCGTGCGTTCTGGTCATCAAACAGCTTGGACTCTTTCGCCGGCCTCGTTATATTCACAGGGGCTCACGGAGAAAGCTTGTTTATTTTCGAAACGGTAACGCTATTCCGTCCTTCTGGTCAGCCGTGCGCACTGTCGCTCAGCAAACACGTCATCAGAGCACTGCTGCCTTGCACACTAGTAGCGGCGTCGTCTCCATGACAACGCTGTCCACGGAGTGGGATGGGAAACGCGGAGTGAATTCTGCACATGATCTTGTCCGCAATTACTCATTGAAGTTCAGACCTGTTCATCTCAGGTGTGTTCAGCCTGACACATCGGCGCTCAGCTGGCCTGTCCGGGTACGCCCACTTCGCCGTAGAAGAGAGGGAGCGGTACAGTCAGACTCACTTCAATGCATCCCTTCAGTGAAGCCTGCTTTCAGAGCCAGAGGTGTGATAGGCAGTAATTTGCAGAAAATATACTGTGCGTCTCCGTCGGAACTGGAGTATCGCTCTATTGTACAGATGGCACTTATAAATGCCCGTTCAATTTCAAACAAAACTTTTATGCTGAATGATTTTATTTCTTCTAAGGATCTTGATTTTATGTTTATAGTAGAGACGTGGATGAAGCCTGGTGAGAGCTGTCAACTCTCCGAACTGTGCCCACCAGATTATAGATGCTTTAATTGCCCAAGATTAATTGGGCGTGGGGGTGGACTTGCTGCTGTTTTTAAAAACAGTTTAAATTGTTCTCCTGTGTCTTTGGGGGTATTTGAAAGTTTTGAACTGCTGGCTTTTAAAGTTTTAAGTGATAACCCAGTGCTTTGTGTTGTAATTTATCGGCCACCTAAGACAAATGCATATTTTCTTTTAGAATTCTCGGAATTGTTGTCATCCATTGTACTTGACTTTGATAAGATTTTATTGTTAGGGGATTTTAACATGCATGTAGATGACAGTGCAAGTGGATGGTCCAAAGAATTCTTAGATACTGCTGAATCTTTTAATTTTGTGCAACATGTGTCAGGCCCAACCCATGTTCGTGGACATACTTTGGATTTGGTTTTTACTTTAGGGCTTAGTCTAAATTCTCTGTGGTCGGAAGATTTGGGAATTTCTGACCACAAATGCATTTGCTTTGAGTCTATCTTTCAGTCTAAAGCTGCAAATTCCAAACACATTAGATGCTCTCGGCTTTTTAATGAAGACACAGCGGCAAAATTTTCAGCTATATTTAATGATTTATCTGCACCATTATTGCAGTCTGCAGATCTTACTGTTATGGCTGATTCTTTTAATGATTTATGTTTAACAGTTTTAGATGAGGTAGCTCCATTTAAGACCAGATCTAAATTAACAACTCTATCTCCTTGGTTAAACAGTGAAATTCTGGATCTCAAAAGGAAACGTAGACAGGCGGAGCGTAAATGGAAACAGTCCCAGCTTCAGGTGCACTACCTGTATATGAGGGATTTGATGGTGGTGTACAACAGTAAAGTTAAGGATGCAAGAGCTGCATATTTTAATAACTTAATTACTGTTAATAGGCATAGGCCAAGGTTCCTGTTTTCTACCATTGATTCTCTCATTAATGGTGTTGAGTTGAACAGGCAAGATTCAGACATTGGATGTGAACAGTTTTTAGAGTACTTTTTAAACAGAATCACTGAAATTAGAGCCAATATTTTTCCTCCTTCGGATTGTGTGGAAATTTGTCCTGTCAGCTATAACAGTGATATTTTAAATTGTTTTACCCCTATTTCTATGGATGAGCTAATGGGAATCGTGCAGTACCTGCAACCATCTTCTAGTTCATTTGATGTGATTCCTCCTAACTTTCTTAAAAAAGTTTTGAAATCAGTGGGTCCTCTTTTGCTAGCCATTGTGAACCTTTCTCTTAGTTCGGGCATTGTACCAACCTGTTTTAAAGTGGCAAGTGTACAGCCTCTTTTGAAGAAGCCAGGCCTTGACCCAAATGATTGTGCTAGCTTTAGACCCATTTCAAAACTTCCTTTTCTATCAAAAATCTTGGAGAAGGTTGTGTCTGATCAACTTCTGCACGCACTGGAAGAAAATAATGTCTTTGAAAAATTTCAGTCTGGTTTTCGAAAAAAGCACAGCACAGAAACTGCACTGGTGAGAATCTTAAATGATATTTTAATGCACTCAGATTCAGGGGAAATAACAGTGTTGGTTTTACTTGATCTTAGTGCAGCCTTTGATACAGTAGATCATGATATCCTAATAAACAGGCTCAGTGAATGGATTGGCATATCAGGATCAGCACTGGATTGGTTTCGGTCATTTTTATCCAATAGGAAATTTTCTGTTTCCATTGGAGATAAGATGTCCTTGAAGGCTGATTTTACCTGTGGGGTACCTCAGGGTTCTATTCTTGGCCCTGTTTTATTCTTATTATATATGCTCCCCCTGGGTAATTTAATTAGACGTTTTAATATTTCTTTTCATTTTTATGCAGACGATATGCAACTGTACCTCTCTGTTAAACGAAATGAATTCAGTGGATTAGGCAATCTAACTGAGTGCATTGCAGCTATCAAGAATTGGATGAATTATAATTTTCTTAAATTAAATGAGGACAAAACCGAAGTTCTAGTTGTTGGTCTAGACAACATACCCAGAGATTTGGAGATGGCCCTTGGTTCTCTCGTTTCAAGAATGAACACTTCCCCAAGAAATTTGGGTGTTGTGTTTGATTCTCACTTGCAATTTTCTGGCCATATAAATAAGCTTGTTCAGTCTTGCTTCCTTCAGCTAAGAAATATTGCAAAGCTTAGACAGGTTTTGTCTTTTCAAGACTTGGAGAAAATCATCCATGCTTTTATTTCATCTCGACTGGATTACTGCAATGCTTTGTATACTTGCCTCAGTCAAGGAGCTGTGTCAAGACTCCAGATGGTTCAGAATGCAGCTGCTCGGCTTTTAACAAAAACTAGACGTAGAGACCACATCAGTCCAGTGCTGGCCTCACTTCATTGGTTGCCAGTAAAATTTAGGATAGATTTTAAAATTTTAGTTCTTACCTTTAAGGCTCTACATGGGGAAGCACCTGATTATATTTGTGAATTGCTGGTTCCTCACAAAAGTTGTAGGTCTTTGAGGTCATCTAATAAAGAGCTTCTGGTTGTGCCCCGTACCAAACAGAGGCGGAAAGGGGACTGTGCTTTTTCTGTCCAGGCTCCTAAATTATGGAATAGTCTCCCACTCGATATCAGACTCTCTGAGTCTACATTAACCTTCAAGAAATGTCTTAAGACACATTTTTATTCATTAGCATTTCAGAGTAGTGATCTTAAGCAATGGGGCTGACGTTCTTTGGTAAAGTGTTTGTGTATGTATATGTGTGTATATATATGTATGTATGTGTAGTTAAAGTGCATTTAAAAAATTTATTTGTGCTATTGTATTAATGTTTTTATGTCACTGTGTAGCTTTTATGATTATTAATTTTTGTGTTTTTATTGTATTATACTTGACCGCATTGTAAAGCACTTTGTGGCTTGGTCCTAGAAAAGCGCTATATAAATAAACTTTACTTACTTACTTACTTACTTACTATATATACAGTGTATCACAAAAGTGAGTACACCCCTCACATTTCTGCAGATATTTAAGTATATCTTTTCATGGGACAACACTGACAAAATGACACTTTGACACAATGAAAAGTAGTCTGTGTGCAGCTTATATAACAGTGTAAATTTATTCTTCCCTCAAAATAACTCAATATACAGCCATTAATGTCTAAACCACCGGCAACAAAAGTGAGTACACCCCTAAGAGACTACACCCCTAAATGTCCAAATTGAGCACTGCTTGTCATTATTCCTCCAAAATGTTATGTGACTCGTTAGTGTTACTAGGTCTCAGGTGTGCATAGGGAGCAGGTGTGTTCAATTTAGTAGTACAGCTCTCACACTCTCTCATACTGGTCACTGAAAGTTCCAACATGGCACCTCATGGCAAAGAACTCTCTGAGGATCTTGAAAGACGAATTGTTGCGCTATATGAAGATGACCAAGGCTACAAGAAGATTGCCAACACCCTGAAACTGAGCTGCAGCACAGTGGCCAAGATCATCCAGTGTTTTAAAAGAGCAGGGTCCACTCAGAACAGACCTCGCGTTGGTCGTCCAAAGAAGCTGAGTGCACGTGCTCAGCGTCACATCCAACTGCTGTCTTTGAAAGATAGGCGCAGGAGTGCTGTCAGCATTGCTGCAGAGATTGAAAAGGTGGGGGGTCAGCCTGCCAGTGCTGAGACCATACGCCACACACTACATCAAATTGGTCTGCATGGCTGTCACCCCAGAAGGAAGCCTCTTCTGAAGTCTCTACACAAGAAAGCCCGCAAACAGTTTGCTGAAGACATGTCAACAAAGGACATGGATTACTGGAACCATGTCCTATCGTCTGATGAGACCAAGATTAATTTGTTTGGTTCAGATAGTCTCAAGCATGTGTGGTGGCAATCAGGTGAGGAGTACAAAGATAAGTGTGTCATGCTTACAGTCAAGCATGGTGGTGGGAATGCCATGGTCTGGGGCTGCATGAGTGCAGCAGGTGTTGGGGAGTTACATTTCATTGAGGGACACATGAACTACAATATGTACTGTGAAATACTGAAGCAGAGCATGATCCCCTCCCTCTGGAAACTGGGTCGCAGGGCAGTGTTCCAGCATGATAATGACCCCAAACACACCTCTAAGATGATCACTGCTTTATTGAAGAGGCTGAGGGTAAAGGTGATGGACTGGCCAAGCATGTCTCCAGACCTAAACCCAATAGAACATCTTTGGGGCATCCTCAAGCAGAAGGTGGAGGAGCGCAAAGTCTCGAATATCCGCCAGCTCCGTGATGTCGTCATGGAGGAGTGGAAAAGCATTCCAGTGGCAACCTGTGAAGCTCTGGTAAACTCCATGCCCAGGAGAGTTAAGGCAGTTCTGGGAAATAATGGTGGCCACACAAAATATTGACACTTCAGGAACTTTCACTAAGGGGTGTACTCACTTTTGTTGCCGGTGGTTTAGACATTAATGGCTGTATATTGAGTTATTTTGAGGGAAGAATACATTTACACTGTTATATAAGCTGCACACAGACTACTTTTCGTTGTGTCAAAGTGTCATTTTGTCAGTGTTGTCCCATGAAAAGATATACTTAAATATCTGCAGAAATGTGAGGGGTGTACTCACTTTTGATACACTGTACTTATTTTCCACCATAATTTACAAAAAAATTCTTTAAAAATCCTACAATGTGATTTCCTGGATTTTTTTTTCTCATTTTGTCTCTCATAATTACAGACCTCTCTCATCTTTCTAAGTAGGAGAACTTGCACAATCAGTGGCTGACTAAATACTTTTTGGCCCCACTGTAATTATAAACTGACTTCACCATTCAACAGTTCATGGGGCCACAGTGTCACAAAGTCTTGTGTGACGCAAAGTGTAGATCAACTTTCCATTTTGAAGAATGGACGTTTTTGTTATGCCAAACCAATTCTCAACATGACAAAAGAACTTTCAGGACAAAAGAACTTTCAGGACAATGACAGGCATTGTCTTCATCATTGTCTTTTATATCAACTGTGGTTTTAACTTCTTCTTTGCATCATCCCAGACTTCTGGCTTGTCGTCATCTGTATAATACCCAAGGAGTTGTGATCTTTCCTTGAGTGTAAGGTCCTTGAGACAGCTGCTGTGCCAACAAAACAGTACTGAAGTGCCTAAAACTCTCAGAGCCTACCTCCAAAACAAGAGTGTTCTGCACTCTGGTAAAATATAGGCACTGATGGTCTGTAACGCGTTACTTAGTAACGCGTTACTCTAATCTGACCACATTTTTCAGTAACGAGTTATCTAACGCGTTACTATTTCCAATCCAGTAATCAGATTAAAGTTACTTATCCAAGTTACTGTGCGTTACTATTTTTGTTTCTTCTTGGCAGGGGCGGAGCCAGGGGGTGGCCAGTGGTTGCCATGGCCACCATAAAGTAATGTTCGGCCACCCCTCTGACCCCCCCACCAATTTTTTTGCGGAAGCATTTCTGCAGGCAGGAGCAGCGCACCTCAGATTAGTAGTTCTTCACCAAAACAGTGCAGTAATACACTCAACATAAATGTCAACCACCAACACCATTACAGAAGTAGTACTATTTATTATTATGTAGTATTCATGGCGCGCTACGAGTAAAAGCACCAGCTGGCTCTGCGCATTCCAGTGTTGCCAGATTGGGCGATTATCCGCCAAATTGGGCGGATTTTGTTGGAAAACAATTTAATAGCAGGTAAATAACACTTCTATTTAAAAGAAAATCTTCCGTTTTAAGAAGCTCCAGCATTGTAGAAGGCTATTAAAAGTAAAGTCAATTTTCAATGCTGATTTAGCGTAAGTGTTGGTCAGTCTATCATATTCTTGAAAGAAAATTAAAATTTGTTTTCCATGCATTCACACTAGCATGTTCTGGGATTCAATTGAGTCTCATCAGTACACACAAGTTGGCAGCCAAATAATAAAGTATTGCAAAGGAATATCTTTGAAATATTCCGCATTGTATAACTAATAAAGTAACTTGTAATCTAACTTAGTTACTTTTAAAATCAAGTAATCCATAAAGTAACTAAGTTACTTTTTAAAGGAGTAATCAGTAATCAGATTACTTTTTCAAAGTAACTAAGCCATCACTGAATATAGGTGGAGAAATCTTTAAGTCCACGGTCAATATTCTACTGTGCAATAACAGAAACAACTGCCTTGATAATATGAGCAGAGTGAAAATGCAAAATTGTAAATGACTATTTCTGCCCATGACTTGCACTTCTTGGCAGTGCATATGTTTTATCCAGGTACACATCAATGTGCTCTCTGTTAAATACCAAAATACCAGCCTGCATCAAAGCTCAGCTGTAATCAGTCTCCACATTATGAACTCTGAGGCTGCTATACCTGGACAATTTAAGCACCAACTGTTTTAAAAATGTTAGTGGGGGAGTTGATAGAGGAGAAGCATCTCGATCTTTTCCAGGTAAGGTAAGGGAGTAATACAGGATTCTTCAATTTTGTTTAGGTATTGTAGGCGCCACACCTCCTGTTGCATCTAAGTACAGTAGTACAGGTGTACAAGATGCTAATCCCTGTTTCTGTGTAACCCAGTGTACTGAACAAACTGGTCTCACTCATTCATAACTTGCAGTGTGAGGTACAATTCTTCAGAATGTTGTCATGTATCTGGATGGATTTTCTTAATTCTGTGGCAATTGTTTTCATGATGTTTTTATTTATACCATCTCTTCAATTGGTGGTGTTCTTGGTTGTCTGTGGTACTCCTGGCTAACTCCATGAACTTCATGTTCTCCCAATTTTTCCTCTGCGTCTGTTGCTTGCTGGAGTAAACCATGTCTCTGATTTTAGATGACGAATCGGTCCATGATGGAGAACAGTCACTGTGATGTGTGTCCGAAGTGGGTTGGGCTTATTTTGTATTGTAAATAAATACAGAGCGTTGCAGGATGTAAATTTGTAAATGGTATGTCCTCTCCTCTCAGGTAGGGAGTAAAGATAAAGTAAAGATTTCACTTTTTAAACTGGTTTGGCTCAAACAAATCCATAATGTGTCTCTCTGTTTGAGGTTAAATCTTCAGATGGTTCTTCTAGGTCTTTAATGGATACTATATTTACCTCGTTCGTTATTTCCAAAGATATCCACACTCAATCTTCAGACCATATATCAGAACTGTAGGTCTGCTCTTCCAGCTCCATTTTCTTTGTAGGACTTTGGCATCGTTCTAATGTGAATAAGACAGTTATTATTATAATATTAACAGTTATTATTATTTGTATTATTATTAGCAGCATGTTTTACACACTACACTGAAAAAATGAACTTAGTAAATTGTACATAATAATGAAAGTAAGCTGCTTAAAGTGTAATAGAAATTATTATGTTGGGTCATATGGTCAAAACTGCACATGTGCACGAACAACTTTGACGTGCACGAGAATTTGAATATCTGAGATACTTCATCACCTTACAATAAAAAACATGGTAAGATATTACATATTATCTATTATTTGACGTTATTAACACACTTCTAACATCTGAATGGCATTTATGTACATAAATATAGTTTGTTAAGTAAAAAGTTAAGGTTAAAGGAGAACTTAATTTTTGATGGTTAGCTAGGTAGCTAAACGGCTTAACGCTTTTATGGCTAGACTGGACAAGAGGGGGCGGACACACAGAGATGTTTTACAAAAAGATACTTAATAGTAACAAAAGAAAAGCCTAATATACACAAAACCAAACACAAACACATGACCTATGCTGACTGCAAAGCTAAGTACTAAACTAAACACACATGAACTAAGCTAAAGGCTAAACTAAATGTTAATGCTAATCTAAACATGAACTAGACTTCTAGGAATGAACAAACAAGAACATGAGCAAACTGGACCAACCTGACAAACCAAACAGCTGCAAGAGAGCCAATACAACATAAGGCTTGTTCGAGATGAATTGCGCCTCGCCTTGGTGGTCAGCGAGAGCTGCCGGTTGCAGTTGGGGGAGGAGGTTAAAAGAAAGCTGTCAAGTCGGACAGTCGCCACCTGCAACAAACGTGAGCTATAGCGGATCTCGCGGCGTTTGCTTTCTTCGTGGCTGATGAAGTGGATGCAGTAGAAATCGCTCTGCTTTTGAGTGAAATCGAACTAAACATTCTTGATCATTGAGCAGGTTAAACCCAGCGTTTGTTTTCCAAATCCATAGTGGTGAATATAGATGACCATAAAGTGTCAAACTAAGTTTCTGTAAAATCTGTAAATAAATATAGTTTTACTCATCATTCATTTCTCTTGTAGATTGGTGACAAAGAAAAGTTCTAACAAACATGTTATCAAACACATATTTATGTTATTGAATAGATTTAAATATTTGTCTACAACAGTTTAAATGAATAGACCTAAACTAAGTAGCCTATTTTTCAAGACTGTTTATTGAAACATTTCACATGAAAACGTGAGAATACATAATTCCAAATATACGGTTTGTTCAAGGTAGAATTAGTGAATATGATAAACAATGTACGTAAAAGTGTTCTAGAAATAATTAGATGGAAATTATAAAGTGCACTCAATCAGAACTTAATCATCATGGTTGTGTATATGGTAAATAGACTGCAATTATATTGTGTCAAAGTGGCTTAAAGTCCAAACTGTCTACATAATTATTTTGTCTACGTAAGGACTTAATCACATTTACCCTTCTTTAGGCTTGTTCCAAAAATACAACATTTTGTAGAGGATGTTGTCCCCCTCTATAGTCTCTCAGAATTTAGAGGTCATTTCAGACATTCTGAAAGCAAAGTTTAGGAGACTCCGATGCCTGCACTTGAGGAATGTCCAATCCATCAGCTCAGCGGTGTCAGCTTGTTGCATTCAACACAGTGTTTGCTTGGAGCCAGTAGACCATGGTGATGATGTGCAGGATGAAGAGGATGATGAACAGCATTCACTACAACCTCACAACCAAGATGTAATTCATTATAGAGACATAATAAAAAAAAATGTTTTTGTGCCATCTTTAACTTCATGCCTTTTGGAGATAATTTTATCTTCAACTTGCTTAACTGTTCACAGTAACAGTAATTTTGACCGGGGTGCCCAAATGTTGGCATGCCACTGTATTCTATAGATGCATTGTTAAACAGTATACTTCAGTATGCACACCGATGTGCCCAGTATGAGTCACTAATGAATAATGTGGTTAATAAGTACATTGTACAATTGTGTAGAAGTTTGTGCTTCTTCGAGCACTGACACATCAGTTATTTAGGCATTGATGATGAATAGTGGCTGTGGTTTATTGAAGATGAATCTCTTGACACAATCATCTTCTGAACAAGATTGTTTTGTTCTTCCAGAACAGCTTATCTTCTGGCCTTGGTTCTTGTAAAGAAACATGACACCATGCTCATCCACACATTTTTATTTATGTAGCATATTTTAAAATGTTTACAAAGTTTACAGAGAAAAATGAAAAATAAATCAAAGTGTAATAGTGATAGTGGTATTAAAACAGTTAAGATATAAAATATTAAAGCAATTTAGATTGATTTATATTAATAAAATTAGAAGACAAGGACCATCAGAAGTTCTAGAAAAACATCAAGATAAAAAGATATGTTACATTAAAGAAATATCAGGTAGCTTACTTGAGTCTTTTCATGATATGGAATGATAATTATAAAATATGTTGCAATTTGTACGAAAATAAACTGTCATGCTACTAGAAAGCATGATAGTATTTCGCACATATCAGGTCTTTAAGACAAATAAACTGAGATTTACATTTTAGAATGAAACGAAACAACCGCCAGAGGATTCAGCGGAGCTTTTAGCCAATGAGGATTAATTCTGTCATCATCAAGCCGTCTCTCAGGTAGCGCAGCGTACGGGCCACAGTCTAACCGTCATTCATTTTGACACCGGGCCAGATCCGGCTGCCAGATGTGGGCCGACACAAAAAGTTCCGGCATGCCAGATATTTATATCATAATTTTTTTTGCTAGCTAGGTACCCACCCAGTTCTTTACATCTATCTTCTATTGTCACTCCAGCTCAAGCCTACATACAAATACATGGACCGTGAGTTTAGTCCCATTTAACAACCATGGACACATTTGCTGACATCAGATTCAAAACCAAACTCTCATCACACAGAGGACTCGGATGGAATTTACAGTTTAACAAATACATTTATTCATCAATAAAGAAACACTTGTCTCCCGACCCCTCAGTTTGTCTTGGTCAGTTGGTCACCTCCATGATAAGAAAACATCTGAACTACCACAATAGTATTTATTTCTTTTTAAATGTAATTTTAAAACATGTCAGTGCAGTCTGTATTAGGATTTATATAAACTGGGTTTTATGCACTAGAAGATGGTGGGATAATTAAACGTAAATATGAATATTTCTTTTAACAAAGGAGTTTAGCTACCACTAATCTGGTCTACAGATAAACACAAAGAACAAAGACTCATGATGATAGAACAATGCAACACTGTTCAGTCCACAGCCCTCCATTCACACCTTCTCATGTACATTCTGGTTGAGGACGGTTTATTATTTGCTAAGTGGATATCATCTAAAGACTAGAATTTTGGAGTGTAGACCTAGAAGTGTTAAAGTAAGAGGCTATTCATTTATGAAAACTTTAAAAACACCATAAAGACCAGGATAAAATTCTTCCACTTGAAAGTAAAAGTTGTTCTGTGTTTATTAAAGTACATTAAACTTGAATAAAGAATAAAAACAGATTCAGATCTGAGGTTGGTACATTACACCACATTACATTTGATGATTAATGATCATACTCATACCATCATGTACATTTGATAATTGAAGTAGAACAGTTCTAGTGTATATTAGTAAAAAATGACCGTACTGGTGTCTATTAAAAATGCTGCTTCCAGTAAAACTTCCTCCACACTATAAGCAGCAATATGGGTCGTTCTCTTATGTGAATGCGCTGGTGTGGTGTACTTAAAGGATATTCCTTTCACTAAAGTTTTTACAGACAGTAAACGGTGATACGACCTCTCTCCTGTGTGAATGCGCTGGTGTTGTTGGAAAACATAATGTGCAATTAAAACAATTCCCACAGTCTTAACAGTGATGTAGTTTCTCTATGTGAATACGCTGATGCTGTTTGAGATTATTTTCATGAGCAAAAATCTTTCCACACTCTGAGCAGTAATATGGTTTCTCTCCTGTGTGAATACGCTGGTGTTTTTAAAGGGTACCATGTTCAGCAAAACTTTTTCCACACTCAGTGCAGTTATATGGTTTCTCTCCTGTGTGAATACGCTGGTGTTTTTGAAGGGTACCATGTTCAGCAAAACTCTTTCCACACTCTGAGCAGTGATACGGCTTCTCTCCTGTGTGAATACGCTGGTGTTTTTGAAGGGTACCATGTTCAGCAAAACTCTTTCCACACTCTGAGCAGTAATATGGCTTCTCTCCTGTGTGAATACGCTGGTGTTTTTGGAGGTTAACTTGTTGAGCAAAACTCTTTCCACACTCTGAGCAGTGATACGGCTTCTCTCCTGTGTGAATACGCTGGTGTACTTTAAGGGCACTACTTTGAGTAAAACTCCTTCCACATTCTGAGCAGTGATATGGTTTCTCTTCTGTGTGAACACGCTGGTGTACTTTAAGAGCATTACTGTAAGCAAAACTCTTTCCACACTCTGAGCAGTAATATGGCTTCTCTCCTGTGTGAATACGCTGGTGTTTTTGGAGGTTAACTTGTTGAGCAAAACTCTTTCCACACTCTGAGCAGTGATACGGCTTCTCTCCTGTCTGAATACGCTGGTGTACTTTAAGGGCACTACTTTGAGTAAAACTCCTTCCACATTCTGAGCAGTGATATGGTTTCTCTTCTGTGTGAACACGCTGGTGTACTTTAAGAGCATTACTGTAAGCAAAACTCTTCCCACACTCTGAGCAGTGATATGGCTTCACTCCTGTATGAATACGCTGGTGTTGTTGGAGATGACTCTGCTTAGTAAAACTCTTCCCACACTCTGAGCAGTGATATGGCTTCTCTCCTGTGTGAATGCGCTGGTGTTGTTTGAGATTACTCTGCGTAGTAAAACTCTTCCCACACTCTGAGCAGTGATATGGTTTCTCTCCTGTGTGAATGCGCTGGTGTTGTTTGAGATGACTCTGCTTAGTAAAACTCTTCCCACACTCTGAGCAGTGATGAAAGTTCTTCATGTTTATGCTTTGATAAGACTGTAGAAACTGTTTCCTTGGAAAGCAACAGAAACAAAGAAACAAGTCAATTAATTAGAATTACTTTTACTACATTAATACCACAATAATATTAAACTCTTCACCTAGTAATAAAAACATTAAATTCACTTCACGTCTAAGTGAGAATCTGAATTAAGGGAACATCAGAATAAAATACTTATAAATACAGCAGATATGAATAATTAAATAATTATAAATAACTTGATATAAATAAAGATATAAGAGATCTGACTTTCTCAACATCAGTCCTGCACCAAGCAAATCTAATCCAGTTCATGACTAATAATTAGCTCACAAGTGTAAATCTTTGGTGTGCTGGGAGTAAAAAAGGCTTCATAAAACACCACAATTATGAGCATGAAGCTATTTTAAACAGTCTATATATATTAACCTGATAATATTAAATAACATAATAAAATAAAAAGAACAACAAATGCAACATAAATGTAAAAGAAACCAACAAGAAAACCCTTTACCTTCCTGTTAGAATCCTGGCAGCCACTTTAACAAAGCTGGTGTCTCCAGCAGGTCGTTTCTAATGAAGAACGTGCAGAAGATCCTTCTTACCAAGTGACTCAGCTACAAGTCTAGAGTTTAGTCCTTAAATAGAGCTGAGGACAAAGACCCAAGACCAGTTAAAAACTCTGCATTGGTCAATCGTCAGCCAACCATTCACACCTTCTTGTGTGAAGTACTAGCTCATTATCTATGGAACGTGTGCAAATGATGTAGATGGAGCCACAAAGCATGATGGTTGAAGTCAAACTACACCTATTTATCTCAGCAGAAAAGTTATTTACATTTAATCCTAAACACAAACAAGGAATTGAAAGGCTATTCTGTAAAGTGAAATGACATGAACTTAGATAAAGCTTTTATGATAAGAATCTAAGTCATGTAAAATGCTGTATGTATATTTGTGTGAATTAGTTTCTACTGTATATGAGGAACAATAAGAAAACTAGAAGAGGAAACACCCACCTATAGATTTATCTGTATTTATGGTGTAGAAATATTTACTGTGCACTTGTGTGTGTGTGAACTCTTTGATTTACTACTGCGGTCAAGCCTCCACTTCAAAATGCTCAGTCAAATCAGCTCCCACGTTGTTTGTGAAGATGTGCGTATACTAAACATTACGGTAAAAGCGTCTGGCGGAACTATTTAGGATAGAATTTCAGAGTTTAAAATAAAAGGTTTGGTAACAACTGGACAATATGATTTTACTTTAAATTTAAAGTCAACTAAAACATAATCTAAGATCATTACTGTTTTAATTTAGATTGTTATTAAATGAAATAATCTTGATGACATGATTTACAAATACAAAACGCCACTGTTGCAAATGCATATGTGACTTTCAAATAAATGCACAGCTGTTTTCTAATACACTGCATTTCACAAACAAATAGAACACGTTTTACAAATACAAACGCTGTTCTGCAAATGCCGTTTGTGAATCACGTGACTGTTGGCACTGTTCTGGCGCCTTGTGTCATACCCCTTTTCCACCAACGCGGCACGGACCCCGTTCCGGTTCCTGAACTTGACTTTGAACCGATTCCGTGTTTTTCCACCAAAAAAAAGAAGTTCCAGACAGTGAACTAGCGGGCCAATCTGGCAATCTGGCAGAATACTTGGTTTTTTAGCCCGAACCGTGACGTCCGTCTGAGGGCGTGTCATGTTATACAGCATAGCGCGTTAGCAACAATGGCGTCCGCTGGAGTCTCGTATGGAGCTGCATTTTTATCTTTTAAACTTTACCTGATCACATTTTGAGCCAGTTTGCCGCTTATATTTTCAAAGCGCATTTAAAAAGATGAACTGTGTGATATGACGTGATAAAAGTGACCCGGACAGAATGAAAAACGCTTAATGTAAAAAATAAAGCGTGAAGCTTTTTCAACTCCCCGAGCTGCATAAACACCACACATGTAAATCCAGCTAAACACAGATACATGTGGTATTTTAGAGTAGATTTGATGTTTATTTCAAACAGATGGATGTTCATGTGGTGTAACTTTAGTGTTTAGCGTTGAGCTAATCGGCTATTTGAGCCGAGAGTCGCGGTGAAACCGAAGCGCAAAACGCTTCTCACGTTAACGAACTAAAAAAAAACAACAACTGAGACAAACACATCGCGTCTTCTTATCACCGATTGTTAGATCAATGCTTTTTACATAAAATCGAACATCGGTAACAGCAGCACAAATGCTCGCACATAATCTACACACTCCGCCATGATATTACTACTCTTAACTTTTGTTCAGTAACGCCCACCGATGATGACGTTGCTTGGTTTTCAAGAACTGGTGGGAACGTGCGTCGGTTCTCTACAGAACACCAAGGTTCAGAGAAACCTGAACAGAACCAGCCTGCACACCAGAGGGGCTCCAAACGTCAAGTTTTCACTCATTAAATCATGTATTTTGTGAACTTTGTGGAATAAATGTAGGATTTGTACGTGTAGATTCTGGGTTTTAGGGAGTTCAGCTACTGTTAAAATTTTTCCCCAATTGAACTAAACCTGAATTGATGTTTTAATTGTTCATTAAGACTTCACTAGGAGTTATTACCATCAAGCAAATGTAAAGCATATTTCTATATGAAGAGCATCTGTTTTCAGATAATATACACTGAAGTTTAATTGTTTGATCATCAGGCATGGCTGTGCAATAAAAGGCTCTCGTCCATGGGTGGGCTTGAACCACCAACCTTTCGGTTAACAGCCGAACGCACTAACCGATTGCGCCACAGAGACATGAGCAGAGCCAACAGCACAGCTGTTTCATTGGACGGTACACACAAAAAATCTAATCTCTCTCTCTACAGGCTCACTGTGGAGGCAAATTGGTGGTTAAGTGGGCTGGTCTAAACTGCTGTAGGCTAAATGAGCAGAGATAAACTGATGAAGGCTGAATGAATGTACCACAATACAGTATAGTTTAGATAGTTCACACATATAAGAACCTACAAAACCTATTAGATGTGTATTAAGAAAGTCTGAACATAAGAAATGACTAGAAAGAGATGTCTGAAGTAGGACTGAGATCTCAGATAATTAAATAACATGAAACTGCTGCATTTCTGGTACAATAACAACCAAATTCAGTTTAGGAGCCGCTCATTTCTGCAGATCTTCACTGTAAGTGTGCAGAATCTCAAATGGTTTTTGTGCTGCCATGCAGCTGATTGAATGGAGTTAGTGTAGAATTATGTACAAAGATCTAAAGAGAGAATAGATGAACTGGCCGGTTAGCTCAGTTGGTTAGAGCGTGGTGCTAATAACGCCAAGGTCGTGGGTTCGATCCCCGTACTGGCCACACCCACTTTAATGATCTGTTCTGCTCAACAACAGTAAGGCTCTCCATCGTTTCTGTGTGGCAGCTCTATAACTGAAGGGCTGTCAGTGTAGAATCGGGTATGTGGGTATATGCCCTACCCTTGGAAGTCGGCCGGTTAGCTCAGTTGGTTAGAGCGTGGTGCAAATAACGCCAAGGTCGTGGGTTCGATCCCCGTATGGGCCACACCCCCTCTTGGACTTAAACTAACAAACAAGTGATCCTTCTCTAACTAGCAGGTCCTATTGACCTGGTCTTCAAATGTTGTCATTCTGGTAGGACAATAAAATCGATATACTACTTTTTATTCAATGTATTTAACTACATAGTGTTGTGCAACATTACATGTGTACTTAATACTTTTGTATTTGAATACTTGCAAATTTGAATACTTGCATACTTTAATACTTGCTTACTATAATACTTTGCATTAATATATATTGAGCTGCTGTAATAAATGATCTATCTATAGATTCATTTAATTTTATCTGTAATGCTAGTGATGGGCTATCCTAAACTATCTTTAGGAAGGTAGATATATCTAGCTTTGGGGTTGTTGAGGCTAAATATTCATGATTGTTGTAATGTTGCTACACAGTCACATTAGAAATCTCTTTTAAAACTAATGTTTGATATTGCAGGGTCTGATGAAGACACAAAAAATCATATCCGGTGGAGAGTGACCAACCAGGCCCTCTTCACTGGAAAACAGAATGCAGCGGTTCGAGGGTTTGAGTAAGTGACTGTTTGTTTGACGTAACAAAATTTGTGTTACATCATATGCATAATATTAATTACAAAGGGTGGTATAAAGACAAGTTTTAGTATTCAAGTTTTGCAAACTTTTTCAAAGCATTAAAAACTTTTAATGACTAAACTTTTTTTGAAGCAGTGTATGTTATATACATTAATAACTGTTATGTGCATTATATTGTAGAGTCTTTGTGTTGGAGAACCAAATGCAGGGGAAGGTGACTCCCACTTATGTGAAGAAGAAGTGGGAGAACCTCAAACAAAAATACAAAGTAAGCTTCGTTTGTTGGTAAGAATTTAAATAAAAATATCAGAAAAAAGATTTGTAATACAAGTTAAGGTCCTTGTACTGTGTTTATAAATCTTGTACGAACTTAAGTGTCCACCTACTGGGATAAGTACAGAGGGTGGTGAAGCAACAGCAGCATCCTGAAAATGGTATGCGGATATGGATGAAGCAATAGGTGGGAGCAGAGCCGTAGATAGAGAGAGTTGCGACACTCCTTGATCTCGCCGCTACGCGGTAACGTGGTTCATGTAACCCTCCAATAGTTCCAAACAAACCCGGCGCTGTCATGTTCTCATATGGGACAGGCAGCAGTAAATGAAATATTAAACGCTAAATAATACACATTTGTACAATTTCTGGGTATTTTCAACTGCGTTTACATTTACTGCATCTGCTTTAATGTCAATTTGGTATATAAAGTGGAAGATTGATGTTTAAAATGACTTGTTAATAGGTCGTTCTTGTGAACACACAGTACATTATATTAGCATACATTACATAATGCGATATCATTAAGTAGTAGAGACAATATAGGAGGCGCATGCGCGAGAGCAGCGTGCAGCCCGTTACAGTTGCTCATTGTTTACAGTCGCTATTACTTTATTATCTCTATTTATACCTAATTTAAGTTTTTATACTTTTAGTTAGTAACTTTGTGAAGCTGTGCCCTCTCGAATCATGCTACTAGAGAGAGTTTTGGTTTATTTTTTCGTTGTGAAAATACTTTTTTCACTAACTGCGGCGCAGAAGCATGTCCGTTTCGCATACAGCCGCGAACAGCTGATCGCGATGAAGCCGGCCGGCATAGCGGACATTACAACAAACATCCCGGCAGAATTATGGAGACGAACACACAGGGGATGCAGAGGAGGAATGAACCAACGCACAGCTAAAGCGAGAGCGAGACGACGGCGAATTATGGAGAAAAAAGCATATAAACCGCGCGTCCCCTCCGTTGTTATGGGCAACGTGAGATCACTCGTGAATAAAATGGATGAACTTACAGCACTAACCAGGAGTCAACGGGAGTACCGGGAATGTAGTTTAATGTGCTTTACGGAGACATGGCTACACCAGGACATTTCGGATAACATCGTTTACATCGATGGTTTTCAAACTGTTCGTGCTGACCGGTGCAGCGCGGCGAGCGAGAAAAGAAAAGGTGGGGGTCTCGCCGTCCTTATTAATAACCGCTGGTGTCACCCTGGTCATATAACCATCAAGGAACAAATCTGTTGCCCCGATTTTGAACTGCTTGCTGTAGGACTCAGACCATATTATTTACCGAGGGAGTTCTCGCACGTCATAATGGTGGCTGTTTATATTCCCCCCTCGGCAAACCCGACATCAGCCTGTGACGCTATACATTCATCTATAGCACGTCTCCAAACCCAACACCCGAATGCCTTCATAGCCATTTCAGGTGACTTTAACCACGTCACTATGACGAAGGCACTACCACACTTTACTCAGTATGTGGACTGTTCCACCAGAGAGGAGCGAACACTGGATCTGCTGTACTGCAATGTTAAAGATGCATACAGCTGCTCCCCCCTCCCCCCTCTGGGTAGATCTGACCACAACCTGGTACATCTCAGCCCCTGTTATGTGCCCATTGTTAAGAGCCGACCTGTGACCACACGAACAGTGAGGAGATGGTCAGAGGGGACTCATGAGGTACTGCAGGACTGTTTTGAGACCACAGACTGGCAGGCACTCTGTGAGTCGCACGGAGAGGACATCGACGGGCTCAATGAGTGCATAACAGACTACATAAATTTCTGTGTGGACTCCATTGTCCCAACCAGGACTGTAAAGTGTTACCCAAACAACAAACCATGGGTAACGAAAGACATTAAATCCCTCCTTAACGACAAGAAGAGGGCATTTAGAACTGGAGACAAAGAGGAGGTGAGAACGATCCAGGGGAAGCTAAAGACCACAATCAGAGAGGGTAAAGACAATTACAAGAGAAAGCTGGAGTGTAAACTCCAGCAGAACAACATGAGAGAGGTTTGGAGTGGAATGAGGACCATCACTGGTTTCAGGTCCAACGACAGCAGAGAAGTAGAGGGCAGTGAAGACAGGGCCAACGAACTAAATCTGTTCTTTAACAGGTTTGACACTGCAGGCCCTGCCCTCCCCCGTCCCGACTGCACTGCTATCTGTCCCCTGCAGCCCACCCCACTCACCCTCCCTCCAATCCTTGATTGTCTGCCCCCCTCCTGTGATAGCCCAGCTCACACCTCCAACCCCCTATCACAAATCTCCCCTACTGTGTACATCACTGCTGACCAGGTGAGGAGACAGCTGAATAGACTCCACACAAACAAGGCTGCTGGCCCCGATGGGGTCCCCCCCAGGGTCCTTAAAGCCTGCGCCACCCAGCTGTGTGGAGTCCTGCAGTATGTCTTCAACATGAGCCTGAGTCTCCAGCGTGTCCCCGTGTTGTGGAAAACGTCCTGCATCGTTCCTATTCCGAAGACGCCGCGCCCTAGTGACGTCAAGGACTACAGACCAGTAGCACTGACGTCCCACATCATGAAGACCATGGAGAGGCTAGTCCTGGACCAGCTCCGACCCATAGTCCAGCCACTTCTAGACCCACTCCAGTTCGCCTACCTGCCACGTCTGGGAGTTGAGGACGCCATCATCTACCTGCTTGACCGAGTCTATACTCACCTGGACAAGCCAGCCAGCACGGTGAGGATCATGTTTTTTGACTTCTCCAGTGCATTCAACACAATTCATCCGGCTCTTCTGGGTGAGAAGCTGACAGCGATGCAGGTGGACACCCCCCTCGTGTCCTGGATTACAGACTACCTGACCGGCAGACCTCAGTACGTGCGCCTGCAGCACGGTGTGTCGGACAGAGTGATCAGCAACACCGGAACACCACAGGGAACTGTTCTCTCTCCCTTCCTCTTCACCCTCTACACCACGGACTTCAGCTATCGGACTGAGACCTGCCACCTTCAGAAATTTTCTGATGACTCAGCGATAGTTGGATGTATCAGCAAGGGTGATGAGGACGAGTACAGGGCTACGGTGAAGGACTTTGTCACATGGTGCGAGCTGAACCATCTACAGCTAAATGTGACAAAGACAAAAGAGCTGGTTGTGGACATGAGAAGAAAAAAGGCACCGGTGACCCCTGTGTCCATCAATGGGGTCAGTGTGGACACTGTTGAGGACTACAAATACCTGGGAGTGTACATAGACAATAAACTGGACTGGAGTAAAAACACGGAAACCCTCTACAGGAAGGGCCAAAGTCGTCTCTACTTTTTGAGACGGCTAAGGTCTTTCAACATCTGCAGGACTATGCTAAAGATCTTTTATGAGTCTGTGGTGGCGAGTGCTATCCTTTATGCAGTTGCATGCTGGGGCAGCAGGCTGAAGGTGGCAGATGCCAACAGACTGAACAAACTGATCCGTAAGGCCAGTGATGTGGTGGGTGTGGAGCTGGACTCGCTGACGACAGTGTCAGAGAGGAGGATGCTGTCTAAGCTGAAGTCCATTATGGACAATACCTCTCACCCGCTGTACAACACACTGGAAAGACACAGAAGCACGTTCAGTCAAAGACTCATTCCACCCAAAAGCACCACGGAGCGCCACAGGAGGTCATTCCTACCTGTGGCCATCAAACTTTACAACTCCTCACTTAAGTAATAGACCTTACAATACGTGCAATATGATAGTTGTATCATAAATAGTGCAATATATGTCACCACTGCATCTGCCACTTTATTTTAAGAGCGTTTTAAGTGTATTTTAAGAGCGTTTTGCCACTTTATTTTAAGAGCGTTTTTACTTTACTTTACTTTTTAATATATTCTTACCTTTTAATATTCTTAATACATATATACAATCTGAGCAACTGTAACATCTGAAATTTCCCCTCGGGGATCAATAAAGTATTCTGATTCTGATTCTGATTCTGATATACAGAGATAAAAGTTTTTTTATGTTTTGTTTTTTACATAAACTAATCTCCCTTCACTTTCCTGAGGATTCATAATAATAATCATTTTGGCTAAACACTCATGTCACTCAGTCATGTGCTGGATTCATAAGGTTTACCTGCACTGAATGAACAGATTGATAAACACACCACCGTACCTTTAAGGTACAGGAAATAGCATTAATTCATCTCTTATTTCATGAGTGATTAATAATTGATTCCTACATGTAATACATTAATGAATTCATTATGAATATACACTAGTTCATTTTGTCTAATGTAAGTGGTGGACAAGGTACACAAACCATGTAGTTGAGTTAAAGTAGAGATATCCAAGGTAACATATTACTCCAGTAAAAGTAGTAGTAAAAGTAAAAATACTCTTTACCTCCACTAAAGTACTAAACTAAATTTACCTTCAAATGTACTTAAGTATGAAAGTAAAAGTAGCATGATTTATTATGGTTCTAATGTTTTATGATCATTTCTGTAACAAGACTCTTGATTAATCAACTCATTTTAGGTGAAAAGACTCGTGTGTCATTAATTAAGCTTAACTGACTAAGCTAAATTCAGTTATACCTATTAATTAAAATAAACATGTAACATTTAGTGCTGAGCAAATGCTAAACAATAACAGTATTAAGTATATTAATGACATTAAATTCATAATTTTTTTAAAACAAAGCAACATACAGCTAAAAATGTTTGATAAGTAGTGGAAATGAATGGGGCTCTATGGGTTGTTTGGAACTATACAGAGCTCCACAACCCGGAAGCTGCGCAGAAAAAATGTCCCGCCCCCTTTCCAACGGTTCCCTATGGGAGTGTCGCCCCTCTGTTCTCTCTACCACTCTGGGTGGGAGATAATCAATTAGCCCAGCGACCCTTATTTCCTCATCTGGCCAGGATGCTGCTGAAGCTTCACCATCCTCGAGAAGCATGGAAACCCCAGCCAAAAAGAGACGAGTGGAGAAAGATGTAGTTGAGTATCTGAGGGAGATGGAAGAAAGGGAAAATAAGAGGGAGATAGAAGCAGCAGAGAACGAGGAGAGAAGATGGAGAGAGGATGAGGAGAGGGAGGAAAGAAGAGAAAGGGAAAGAATAGAATGAGAGGAAAAGAGAGAGCAAGAGGCGCGCCAGAGAGAGGAAAAGCGAGAGCAAGAGACGCGAGAGAGAGAGAGAGAGAGAGAGAGAGAGAGAGAGACAGACTGACTTTCAACACACATTTAATACAAGATTATTTACAAATTAAAACCAGCAGCCAATTCCAAAAACACTAACTGAAATAAAACAAATAAAAACACACACACAATAAAAAACAACAGTCCAGTCACAAATTCAACACAAAACCAGCCAGTCCATCAGGCTCACAAAGCAGGCCCCCATCCCCCCACACGGTAAAGAAATAGTCCACATTGTCAGTTACAGTGTAGTAGCTAAACTCCACAGTGAGCCTCTTCAGAATTAAACCCCTGACCATTAGGACAGGGTCAATACCCCCAGTACCTTTCAGTTTATTTTTCCTTGTGCACCAGATGGCTAGTTTCGCAGCACCGTATAGAAAATTTAAAATCACTACTCTGTCCTTATTAGAAGCTGAATACTTGGGACCATAAATGAAAAGACAATCAGTAAAGAAGCCTAAAAATTTCACGCCCCATTCTTTAATCACACCCAAAATGGGATGTAGCCGGGCACACAGCAAGAACAAGTGAGACAAGGTCTCGGTCTCACCACAAAAAGGACAACCGTCCCCAAGTGCGGGATCAATCCGTGCCACGTGTCTGTTTGTGGCTATAATCCCATGCACAATCCTCCACTGGAGGTCACCCACCCTCTTTTCAATGGGTCTTTTGTACAGGGACCGCCAACTACGTTTAGGGGAAGCATCAGCCGAAACAACCTCAGCCCACCCAGACTCCTTCACATCCCTCAGGCTGCGGTGATGTAGAGTTTTAACACAAGCCTGGTACAGGGCCCTCTTGTGTAGAACACTGAAAAGTCCCAAAGCCGGGGTGTCTGAAGACAGGAGTGTCCCCTGTCCCTCCTGCCGGTCCTCCTGGTCCATGTCCATTACCAGTTCAGGGAAGGTGACATTTTGACTCAGATGTTGCTCCACAGGGGTAGCGTTCAGGTACTCACAGGCATCAGCAGAGAGGTCATCCAGCAGCCGGTCCAGCAGCTGTTGAGCTACACGCACCGACCTCAGACCGACCATCTCAGCCAACTGCTCCGCATGCACCCAGTCCCTACCCCTCCGCAGGTCACGAACCTTGACAAGTCCACCTTCCAACAGGGCAGTCCTCAAAGCCCCTGAGACCCGTTGCAATAATGGAAAAGAGGGGTTGTGGAACAGTGGCTCCTCAAAGATCCACGCTGAAGGCAGAGTGGAGTCGTCCCTCGAAAAAGAGAACAGACGCCATGCTTCCAGCGCTGCTGTGTAAAATGGAGTCAAACCTCTCAAATCCACCCCTTCCAGCGGAAGGGAGAACAGATGCCGGTCCAGCCCCATACCACCAGCGCGCCGCAAAAGGGCACAGGCAACGGCCTTCCAGCCCTGCTGCCCTCTGTACAGCAACCGCTGCACAGCTTGCAGCCGCAAGGTTGCAGTTCTGGACCGGATGTCGATAAGACCCTGTCCCCCCTCCTGCACAGGCAGAGACAGGACAGCTGCTCTGAGCCAGTGTTGTCCAGACCAGAAAAAGTTCACCAGTATTTTCTGGATGTCGTCGGTCAGTTGTCTAGGTGGGTTGAGAACAGTAAATTTGTGCCACAATACTGACGCAACAAGGTTGTTCACGACCAACACTCGACCCCTGTACGATAACTGGGGGAGCATCCAGGACCATGAAGACAACCTGGCACGAACTTTCTCCACAACACCTTCCCAGTTCATTGCTATTGCCTCTTCAGAGCCCAGCCAGACCCCTAAAAACTTTATGCCATGCCTGCTCCACCTAACCCCTCCCGGGAGTGATGGCAAAATACTGCATGGACTCTGAGAGCCACACCACAAAGCCTCTGTCTTATCCCAGTTAAGTTTAGCGGAGGTGGCCTTGCTGTAAACTTGCAGGATATCCTGCAGGGACACAACATCCTGGTCATTTTTCACTATGACTGTGATGTCATCAGCATAGGCAGAGACTCTATATAAACTGTTCATAATGTTTAAGCCCGACAGTCTTTTCCTAATTAAAACCAGAAGGGGTTCCACTGCAAGTGAGTAGAGTTGTCCAGACAAAGGACAGCCCTGCCGTATCCCCCTACTGACGGGGACGGGGACACTCAGACCCCCTCCCGCCTTAATCAGACAGGAGGCCCCTGAATAAAGCAATTTCACCCAGGACATGAAACCATCCCCAAAACCAAAAGCACTTAGAGCAGTAAAAAGATAATCATGATCTACACGATCAAATGCCTTTTCTTGGTCCAGAGATAACAAACCAAACTCTAAATGAGACATCCTAGCAAAATCACATAAGTCTCTAATTAAAAACAAATTATCATAAATAGAGCGTCGAGGCACTCAGTAAGACTGGTCCTTATGTACAATCACGCCTAACACACCTTTTAGTCTGTTCGCAATACATCGGGAGAGTATCTTATAGTCTGAACACAAGAGAGAAACAGGTCTCCAGTTCTTTAACACTAGAAGTCCCAGAAATTTCGAGCTCCCCCCTGAAGTCCCGAAAGAGGGTCAAATGACCCTTAGTCCGAACTGACGACTCTGATGGCTCCAATTAGCATCCTTTCATTTGTAAATGTGGCCATTGCCTGAGGAATCTGCAGGGGGGAGTAGAGCTGAATTCACACTAACGTCTGTCTAATACTTGAAAAGGACTAAAAACTCACAAAGATCAGTTTCAGTTCCCTGTTCCTAAATGTTCTGTACAGAGAATTAGCCAGACATTATGTAATGGCTTTTTCCATCCAAAAGTCAGCTTTTTAAGTAGTTATAAGTCAAAAAGTTTTACCATATAAATCAATAAATTTTACCTAAAAAATCAATTTCTAACATACTCTTAACAGTTGTGAAATCAACTGGTTATATTGTACATATAGTTTGCAAAACATACAATCTGTTTCAAGTTTTCAAGTTTTTCTAAAATAATTTATTTATGTTTTTGAGTGTAATATGAGTTTATATTATGAGTGTAAGCAAAAGAATGTAAGCTGCTCCTGAGTGTGTCTGCCCACCCCCCAGCTGCATTGTTGTGCAGGGGATATGCATAAGGTTGCTAACACCTTAGCAAATTTGCATGCAGCCTTTTGTGCTGTGGGGGATAAATAGGTGACTGCTTCACCTATTTTGTTCAAAAGAAACAAAATGCAGAGAAGGCTCACCACTCAACAGGCATTGGAACTGATCCTGAGCAACACCAACCCTTGTGACTCAGATGGAGAAGACATAGTCCTTCAACCGGATTCGGACTCTGAGCTGTCTTCAGGTTAGATTTTTCAAATTACCTATTTTTATTTCCTGACTATCTTTTTTATTTAGAACCAAAACAAAATGTTAATTTGAAATTATTTATCTTGCAGATGAGGAGACTCCTCCTCTACCAAAAAAGAGAGCTCGGTTGGCGAGTGAGCCGACAGAGACCGCAAAAGATGGCACAGTGTGGCGTGAAGTACAAGTGGGGAAACGTCTCCATTTCACCCCAATAGAACCGTACCCTACAGATGGAGAGCCAAGGGCTAAGGCCAGACGAAGTGTCCGGAGTCGCCTTCAGAGCTTCCTCTGTTTTATCACTCTTGACATGCTTCGTAGCATTCAAGAATGGACTACTCAACATGCACGTCACACAGAGCAGGTGGATTGGTTCATGGATCTCCCGGAACTAATGGCATTTATTTCAGTCATTATCTTGCGGGGGGTGACCAAGGTTCCATCACTACGTGACAGCTGGTCAGCAAACCTGGCAAACCCAAGGATCATTGCAACTATGGCCCGAAACCGCTTCCAAGACATCATGCAACACCTACGCTTTGATGACATGTTCACACGCAGTGAGCGAGCGGAGACCGATAAGTTTGCTGCAATCTCCGATGTGTGGAGATCGTTTGTCACCAACTGCATCGCATCCTACAACCCTGGTCGACACATCACTATTGATGAACAGCTTTTCCCGTCAAAGACTCGCTGCTGTTTTCTGCAATACATTGCAACAAAACCAGACAAGTTTGGCATCAAGTTTTGGGTGGCTTGCGACTTGAAATCAAAGTACATCTGTAATGTCCTCCCATATCTTGGCAAGGACCCCAGTCGTCCCAGCAGGGAGAGACTGTCCGAAACTGTAGTGATGAGGCTGATGGAACCATTCATGGACAAGGGCAGAACTGTAACCACGGACAATTTCTTTACATCATTGTCACTTGCACAACGACTGCTTAGCCGGAAAACCACTATCCTCGGCACAGTCAACAAGAGTCGCCGGGAAATTCCTCAATCCACTAGACAGATGGACCGCACTGAATTCACCACTCAGGTGTTTTCAACCACTGGTGCCACACTGACAGTGTATGCACCCAAACGAAAGAAGGCCGTCTACATTCTCAGCAGCATGCACAGCGTGGTTGAGACTGAGGATACCAACAAAAGGAAGCCAAACACGGTCACACAATACAACCACACAAAGTGCGGTGTGGATGTAATGGACCAAATGGTGCGGGAGTACAGCGTGCGTGCAGGAACACGGAGATGGCCAGTCGCCGTGTTCTACAACATGATTGACATGGCAGCACTGAATGCGCATGTTCTTTATCAGGCATGCACTGGGGTGCAGGAGAGACGGGTGGACTTCCTGGTTGAGCTTGCAAAAGAGTTAGGTGACTCTCATGTGAGTGAAAAGAAGGCACGCAAGGAGAAACTCCTTCGGCAACAACCTTCCACACCCAGCCCTGGCAAAAGGGCGAAGTGTCAGGTCAACCATCGATGCACGAACAATTGTGCAACTGAGAGATGTGTTGACTGCTACAAATACACGTGTGGCAAATGTACCAGGGACATACCCAGGCAGTGCCAGGTATGTTCCGACAGTGCAGACAGACTGCTGAGTGAGTGCTGAAATGCTAGTCACACAAGAAGGACATGCCACTCACACACACACACGCAGCCCCCCACTGCAGCCTATTGTAAATATGTGTGGAATTGTTTTATTCCTTGTATTTTTTTTATTATTTTTATAACAAAAATAAAAAGCATGGAAACAAATAACAGTTGTTCTTTTGTATATTTTTCACACTGAAATTTCAGTCCTCTTGACTTAGACACAAATGCTTCTGGTCATTACTCACAGCTGTACCTTGCTCTAAAATTTCTAATTCTCTATTTAAAATATATAAAAAATGATTCATTGTTTCAGTGCTTTTTTGCTCAAATAAAACTAAACTAAATACAATATGTATAGTCTTTATATTATCAAATACAATAAACTGAATAGAACTAACTAGAAACTAAATGGCTAAACTCAATGGAAAACAACAACCTCCTGTGGTGCGACAGTAATGGCCTTATTTGCAGAACAAAAGACGGTGATTATAGGATGTTAGCTAAAATCCTTCAGGTCATTCGACCCGTCTCTGGGTTCCAAAGGTAGAAATGCTAAATGACCCCTCTCTGGGACTTCTAGTGTTAAAAGGCAGAGGTCTCCCTTCTTCGGTAAGAGGGATAAGACGGCACGCTGACAGCTACTCGGGAGCACCTTGGCATCAAGGCCAGCCAGCAGAACCTCATACAAGTCCCTCCCGATGATCCCCCAGAAAGCCTTGTAAAAGTCCACCGGAAGACCATCAATACCAGGCGCTCTCCCAGACGAAAGCTGAGTTACAGCTGCAGTGAGCTCCTCGAAAGTCAAAGTCGCATCCAGGTCCTGCTTGTGTTGATCATCCAGTTGAGGTAGATCCTCGAGCAGGGTCCTGGAGCAATGCTGATCCCTAGCACCTGCTGTATACAGTTCAGAATAAAAGTCCACAGCCAATCTTCTCACCTCCGCCGGTTCTGTCGTAATAGTTCCGTCAGCTTTGCGGACAGACACCAGTGATTTATGTCGATGAGAAGATTTCTCTAAATTAAAAAAGAAAACAGTAGGAGCATCCATGTCCCGCACAGACATGAACCTGAACCGCACCAGAGCTCCCTTTGCCTTCTCCTTTAAAATATAACTCAGTTCCTGTAACTTAATCGTAAGATCCGCCCGCAGATCCAGTGAATTTTGAAGGAACATAGAGTCGTGTATTTTAGAAATGTCTTGTTCCAATTTACTAACTGCTGCCCTCAATTTAGAGGTGGAATATGCGGTAAAGTCCTGACAGAAGGCTTTAATTTGGGCCTTCCCCACTTCCCACCATTGCATAAGGTTTACAAAATCACCCTTCTTACCAACCCACTCTCCCCAAAACAGTTTAAAATTATCGCAAAATTTTTTATCTGCTAAAAGTGCCTTATTAAAATACCACATTGGACTACCAGAGGACTGAGGAACAACAGAAAAGACTACAGTACATAAATGATGATCAGAGAAAGAGGTGGGCTGAATGGTAGACTGACTAATCATATTCCGAGCACTATTAGAAACATAGAACCGGTCCAAACGGGCCGCATATACACCTCCTTCAAAAACCCTAACCCAGGAGTACTGCTTGACTGAAGGGTGTTTTTCCCTCCAAACATCAACTAAATTAAAACCAGATAAAGTAATGGCCAAAGTCTGAGCAGACTGGGGATGAGGCTCTTCGCCGTTTCTATCATTGACAAAATCCAAAGTGCAGTTCCAATCCCCTCCCAACACAACTGTGCCGTCTGAAGGTAGGGATTGCAATAACTGCTCCAGCCTCACAAACAGCTCACCTCTTTCTGCACCTCTGTTTGGGGCATACACATTAATAAAAATAAACACATGATCACAGAGTCTAGCTTTAAGCATGAGAAGTCGTCCAGCTACAATTTCATCAACAGACAGTACG
Organism: Trichomycterus rosablanca; assembly: GCF_030014385.1. Classification (NCBI taxonomy): domain Eukaryota; kingdom Metazoa; phylum Chordata; class Actinopteri; order Siluriformes; family Trichomycteridae; genus Trichomycterus; species Trichomycterus rosablanca. The sequence continues at coordinate 23,234,279 of NC_086001.1, read as the reverse complement.
TTCACTCTACTGGACTGAGAGAAGAGAATAGCAACACCTGCGCTAACATTCGAACCGTGGCTAAGAAACAATTCCCCTTTCCACCACAGACCCCACTCAGAAGCTGAGGCATCATCACTATGTGTTTCTTGTAAAAAACATACATTTAATTTCTTAAGAGAAAAAAATTCATAAAAAAGGGCCTGTTTATCTTTGTCTCTAAAACCATTAACATTCAAAGAGCCCACCCTTAGAAAACCCATAATGATAGAAATAAGAGAGAGACAACAGTAGAACAGGAAACAAGCAATAAAAGATCAAGAGAGACCCTCTTCCTACGTGCTCCGTGTTCAGACATTTTTACGAACAGACATACGACACACACCAGACTTAGCCCTTTTTACCTTCCTAATTGAAGTAACAAGTTTTTTTAAACGAAAACGCTTTTGCTTCGAGAGGATGTCATACCCAACATTCTTCTGTGCCATTAAAGCCGAACATACAAACCTGTCCAGGTCAGGGAAAAAATCACTGACCTCAACAGGTCTGCCCTTAGTATCATCCAAAAACGAGTTTATCTGCTCCACAGAGTATAACATCCCACCTCCAGACTGACTCCCTCCAGAATCAGATACCTCAGACATCCTGTCCTCCTCCATAGCCTCCTCCTGAGACACAGCTAAACTAGGCTGAGATTCACTGACAACCTCTGACACCAGCACCTGAAAACTGCCACCTGCAGTGCTCGGTCCAGCCTCTTCAAAATCTCCGCTCACCTGAGCTCCTACACCTCTGCTCACCTCAGCTCCTACATTACTGCTCACCTGAATACTAACACCTCTGCTTACCTGAGCTACTACGCTACTATTCACCTGAGCTCCTACACCTTCGTTCACCTGAGCTCTTATACTACTACTCACCTGAGCACTAACACCTCCACTCATCAGATCACCTACACCACCACCCACCTGAGCACCAGACTCAGTACCTATATCCACACCACAGACTCTCTCCATATTCACCTGACTTTCAACTATATCCCCCACCTGACCACTAGACTCAACCCCTGTGACTACACCACTTTCTACCCCCATGTTCTCCTGAGAACCAGCTCCACTCCCCAAGTGATCACCAATCTGAACCCCCGAATCCGTGCCACCACCAGTTCCCAAATTCATCTGTTCACTGGTCTTAACAACCCGGTCTACCCCATCACCAACTGCCTCTCCCTCTTGAGCACCAGCCCCAACCTCATTACCTACTCCACCTGCTACCCCACTGATAAGGGTGCTAGGCTTTACACCCACCTGCTCGGCTGTAAGCTGGTCAGCCTGAACCTGACCATCCCCACTGCCGATACCACTGCCCTTCAACCGCTCACTCACCTCCTGTCCACGCCTTGCCTCCGGAGCTAGAGTCACTGACGAACCCTCTCCAGCATCTGCAGGAGCGTCACTCACAGCACCCTTCTCCAGAGCCCCACTCGGTTCAGCTGTAGTAGAGGCCTGGTCCTTCTGCGCTGCCCTCTGTTTGTTTAAAGGGCACTCAAATCGCTTATGTCTACTGCTCCCGCACTGAAAACATTTCAGACTGTCCGTGGTCGCGTACATAATGTACGAGTTATTATCATGAAACACACGGAACGCAGCGTCAAGCGTTTTATCTGGGCTGTTTAGAAACATGAACACCTGCCTCCTGAAGGACAGGACGTGCTTCAGTGCCCCGTTCCTACAGCCCAGAGGAATCAGCTTCATTTCACCCGCAAACTTCCCAAAACGGCTTAGTTCCTGTCTGATAGACTCGTTGGAAACGAAAGGCGGGACATTAGAGACGGTGACCCTCGACGCCGGTGTAAACAAAGGAGACACTGGCACAAAAGTCTCCAAAATCTCAATGCCACTCTCCACCAGTACAGCAACCAGCCGCTCTTCCCTCACAAACACCACCACGGCTTTATTCATCCGCGAAGCGGAATAGATTTTATCATGTCCGACTTTCTCTCCCACCGCGAGCAGCACGTCCTCCACCGTAGCCTGGGCTGGGGGGACGCACCTGAACCCGTTCGCGCGGGAGAGAGACGGCATCTCCGCCGCGAGGCGAGAGGCCATTACTCGCCTCACACCGCTCGCGGCGGATTATCGAAAACACTAGTGTTTAAGGTGAAAAGGGTGGACACTCAGAAAAACCCAACACCAGGGTAAAAAAGTAACTGAGAAAAAAGAAAAGAGCTCAAGCTCACCGCCACACACACCACCGTTCTCACACACTCACAAACGCTCCGCCCACTCCCAGCATGCAGAGAGAGAGAGAGAGAGAGAGAGGTTTACACAACTTTATTTAAACATTCAGGACATCATATCCATAATAATTTTACATTACCTAATTAAGCAAAGTGGAAGAAAATAAATAAATAAATAAAAATAAAACAAATAGATAGATAAATAAATAAACATTAGTACTTAAAAATTTTGCTTATGGTTCAAAATCTTAATATTAATTGTCCTTCATCATCAACATCACATAAAATCTTTCCTATACACCACATCGTACGGAATTCTGCAAGATTGTTAACCAGTTTGAAATATGTATATTCAATTCTGATCCGGGCGGCTAACATTCCTCTTAAAATCCCCTCAGCACTAACAGCTCCAGCTCCCCTTATTCTGTTTTTACGGCTTTTCCACACCGCTAACTTAGCGAGGCCTAAGACACAGTTAAAGAGACAGATTTTCTTTCGGTATTTGAAACTGTATTTGACACTACTAATAAATGCTTGATGTGAGAAGCGCTCATCAAATTCTCCAAACCACCTGGATAGTATTTGAAACAGACGACTTAGTCTGGGACAGAGAATAAAAAGATGTTCAACTGTTTCAACAGCTCCACAAAAGGGACAGTTTGACCTCACCTCTGAATTGAAATGGGCTACATATTTGTTAGTGGCTATGGCCTTGTGGATCAGTCTCCACTGGAGATCTCCAACCCGCTTCTCAATGGGGGGCTTATAAAGAGAATGCCAGTGTCCCTTCATCAAAAGGCCATGCCCAAACACTCCTGACCACTTCCATGCCTGCACCTGTTGTAGGACACTCTGATGGCGCACTTTCACACATGTGATATACAGTGTATCACAAAAGTGAGTACACCCCTCACATTTCTGCAGATATTTAAGTATATCTTTTCATGGGACAACACTGACAAAATGACACTTTGACACAATGAAAAGTAGTCTGTGTGCAGCTTATATAACAGTGTAAATTTATTCTTCCCTCAAAATAACTCAATATACAGCCATTAATGTCTAAACCACCAGCAACAAAAGTGAGTACACCCCTAAGAGACTACACCCCTAAATGTGCAAATTGAGCACTGCTTATCATTTTCCCTCCAAAATGTCATGTGATTTGTTAGTGTTACTAGGTCTCAGGTGTGCATAGGGAGCAGGTGTGTTCAATTTAGTAGTACAGCTCTCACACTCTCTCATACTGGTCACTGAAAGTTCCAACATGGCACCTCATGGCAAATAACTCTCTGAGGATCTTAAAAGACGAATTGTTGTGCTACATGAAGATGGCCAAGGCTACAAGAAGATTGCCAACACCCTGAAACTGAGCTGCAGCACAGTGGCCAAGATTATCCAGCATTTTAAAAGAGCAGGGTCCACTCAGAACAGACCTCGCGTTGGTCGTCCAAAGAAGCTGAGTGCACGTGTTCAGCGTCACATCCAACTGCTGTCTTTGAAAGCTAGGCGCAGGAGTGCTGTCAGCATTGCTGCAGAGATTGAAAAGGTGGGGGGTCAGCCTGTCAGTGCTCAGACCATACGCCGCACACTACATCAAATTGGTCTGCATGGCTGTCACCACAGAAGGAAGCCTCTTCTGAAGTCTCTACATAAGAAAGCCCGCAAACAGTTTGCTGAAGACATGTCAACAAAGGACATGGATTACTGGAACCATGTCCTATGGTCTGATGAGACCAAGATTAATTTGTTTGGTTCAGATGGTCTCAAGCATGTGTGGCGGCAATCAGGTGAGGAGTACAAAGATAAGTGTGTCATGCCTACAGTCAAGCATGGTGGTGGGAATGCCATGGTCTGGGGCTGCATGAGTGCATCAGGTGTTGGGGAGTTACATTTCATTGAGGGACACATGAACTCCAATATGTACTGTGAAATACTGAAGCAGAGCATGATCCCCTCCCTCCGGAAACTGGGTCGCAGGGCAGTGTTCCAGCATGATAATGACCCCAAACACACCTCTAAGACGACCACTGCTTTATTGAAGAGGCTGAGGGTAAAGGTGATGGACTGGCCAAGCATGTCTCCAGACCTAAACCCAATAGAACATCTTTGGGGCATCCTCAAGCGGAAGGTGGAGGAGCGCAAAGTCTCGAATATCCGCCAGCTCCGTGATGTCGTCATGGAGGAGTGGAAAAGCATTCCAGTGGCAACCTGTGAAGCTCTGGTAAACTCCATGCCCAGGAGAGTTAAGGCAGTTCTGGGAAATAATGGTGGCCACACAAAATATTGACACTTCAGGAACTTTCACTAAGGGGTGTACTCACTTTTGTTGCCGGTGGTTTAGACATTAATGGCTGTATATTGAGTTATTTTGAGGGAAGAATAAATTTACACTGTTATATAAGCTGCACACAGACTACTTTTCATTGTGTCAAAGTGTCATTTTGTCAGTGTTGTCCCATGAAAAGATATACTTAAATATCTGCAGAAATGTGAGGGGTGTACTCACTTTTGTGATACACTGTACATTGCTTTTTTCCTCAAGTCCTTCAGATCTCCTAACAGGGGTGTATCAAAGGACAAGATACTGTTCACATCTTCATTCTCTCCTACTCTCAGTGCTGAAACACTGATGGGAGGAAAGCACATGTTCCTTGTATGGATCTGCAGGTGCTGTTGTTCTATCACCTCTGCAGATTCCTGGGACTATCGCTATCACTTTATCCAGTATCTGTTTTAACAGACGCATGGAACGTATCCCTGTTGCGATTTGAAGCGATTCTGGCGATTTCCAACCATCCTGTTCCCTAAGATGCCCCAATAATGTGCATCCTGCCCTCACAAAGGCCTCTTTCAAACACCTTGAAGCCAGCAGTCTAAGAGGGAGAAATGGGTTATGAAACAATGGTTCTGTCATAATCCATTCTCCTGGTTCTATTGTATTTCTATTGATTGAGAGGGTTGTTCGCCAGACTTTCAGCACAGACTGATAAAACGGTGACAAATTTGTAATTTCTAAGTCTGTCAAATTTAAAAGGAATAACTGGTGATCATAGTTCATGTTTGTTGCTTTTCTGAGTAGAGCGCAAGCAATTCCTGCCCATCCTAAATGTTCTGTGAATAGCAACTTCTGAATGGTCTGTAAACGAAAGGAATCAACACGACTTCTCAGATCGATCAGCCCCTGTCCTCCTTCCTGTTTAGGAAGGTATAATACTGAAGCACGCACCCAGTGTTGCCCAGACCAAAAGAAATCTACCAGTTTGCCCTGGATTCTGTGTATTAACTGCTCTGGAGGTTCTAAAACAATAAACTTGTGCCACAGCATGGAGGCAGCCAGATTGTTTGTAACTAAAACTCTCCCTCTATAGGAAAGTTCTGGCATTAACCATTTCCAGCCAGCCAGCTTTGTTGAAACCCTATCCATCACGCCTTCTCAGTTTTTCAATTGATAATCAGTGGTTCCAAGAAACACCCCCAATACTTTTAGACCATCCCTCGCCCACTGTATATTCCCAGGGAGTTGTAAATGCTCTATTTGATCCCATTGTCCTAAAAGAAGTCCTTCACTTTTACTCCAGTTAACCCTTGCTGATGAAGCCTTTTCAAAAATAGACAGACATTTACATAGATCTAAAATATCTTCTTTTTCTCTAAAAAACACACTGACATCATCCGCATATGCTGATACTGAATGGTTTACAGAGTGCTCAGCGAAAGAAAAACCTCTGATGTTTTTCCTTATTCTGTTCAGGAGTGGCTCAATAACAAGGGTGTAAAGCTGTCCTGATAGCGGACAGCCTTGTCTTATTCCTCTCCTGACTGGCAAAGGGTAGCTGAGCCCACTCCCCACCTTCAGCATTACAGCAGCATTATTATAAAGGAGTTTGATCATGGATATAAAATTATTACCAAACCTAAAAGCTTTTAAAACGTTAAAAAAGTACTCATGACCAACTCTATCAAATGCTTTTTCTTGGTCGATAGATAAAATCCCAACATTTAGATTGTCTCTTATTGATATGTCAATGATATCACGAATTAAAAAAAGATTATCAAAAATAGTTCGACTTGGCACACAATAAGTCTGTTCTATACCAATTATCTTACATAAAACGTTCTTTAGTCTATTTGCCAAACATTTTGAAAAAATTTTGTAGTCCACACACGAGTGAAACCGGCCTCCAGTTTTTCAGTAACCCCAAGTCTCCTTTCTTTGGTAAAAGTGAAAGCACAGCCCTCTGACTGCTGGACGGTAGCAAACCAGTTTTAATGCATTCTAGAAGTACTTCATGCAAGTCTGTCCCAAGTTTCTTCCAAAAATGTTTATAGAACTCCGCTAGCAGTCCATCCACGCCAGGCGACTTGCCCGTTGACAGTTGCTGGACTGCTTCAGTAAGCTCCTCAAATACCAGGTCCATATCCAGTTCACTGCTGTCCTCTAGCCGCAATGCAGGGAGCTCCTGGAACAGCATCTGCATACAGCCATGATCGCAGCTGTCAGTCCCATAGAGTTCTGTGTAGAACGCTGTAGCCATCCGTCTCATCTCCACTGGGTCGGAGATGATGGAGCCATCTTCTCGCCGAAGATATATCATCTGCTTTTGTTTTACAGCTTTTCGTTCAAGATTAAAAAAATAGGAAGTGGGGGCATCTACATCTTTAATTGATGCTATTCTTGTTCTTATCAATGCCCCCTTAGCTCTTTCATTTAAAAGACTACTTTTTCTAGTTTCTTTTCTTTTAAAATGTTGATAGTATTCAGGGGGTTTAAGGTGTTATCTTATAAGGGTGTTATACCCCAATTTGTGTTTTCCCAACCTCCCACCATTGTGCTAAACTTTCAAAGTCCCTCTTCTTGACCCTCCATGTGTCCCAGAAACTACAGAAAGAAACACAGAATAATTTGTCCTGAAGTAATTTCATATTAAAATGCCAATAATAGTTAAAACGTTGCAGTTTTTTAAGACATAAATCAACAGAAATCATGTGATGATCAGAAAGGCCATTTGGACCAATAAAAACATTGAATACTCTATTATTAAGAAGTTTGCTAATATAAAATCGATCTAATCTAGCACCAATTATCTGTGAGTTTAAGAACTTCACCCATGTGTACTGCTGGACTGATTCATTCCTCACTCTCCATATATCAATTAACTTAGAATCTTTTGTGATGTTTAACAGTTCTAAGCTAGACTGTATATGGGGTAGTGTGAAGTCTACAGTACAGTTCCAATCTCCTCCTATTATTACAGATCATCTTCTGTTGAGTGGGCTATATATTCTGCAATGTCAGAAGTTATTGACATTGTGTCATCATCCTTACCAGTTTCCAGACTTTCATCGTTTATCTCGGGTTCTGAAAGTTCAACGTCTTCACTTATAGAACCTTTTTCTGTACAATCTATATTTAGGGTTTGTGACTTTTTAACAGTAGCTTTCACACTGCTTTCAATTACGACCCTTTCCTCACTGATCTCTTCCACCTTTCCCTCATCAACTTGCACAACACTTCTTTCTTTAACTTTTACCTCACTGCTGTCTTTCTCAACTGGCCTCTTCTTAGCCACCTGTACGCCAGCCTCAGCATCCTTAATTTTATCATTTGCTGTTTCAATTGTGTTTATTACACTTCCAGTATTAATCGTTACATCACCAGACTCTGCTTGCTGCACTATAGTGCCCTGACTCTTCTCACCAGCATCACTACTGTGAGCAGCAGGTTCAGCTTCGGTCTCGGTCTGCTTCTCAGACCTTACCGGACAAACCTCCTTAATGTGCCCCACTTAGCCACACTCAAAACAACGCATATCCCCGGTGTTAGCATACAACATGTAGGATTTACCATCATGTGTACACCGAAAAGAGACGTTCAGCGTCGGCTCATTTAAAAACATGTAAACTTGTCGGTGAAACGAGAGTACATGTTTTAACGCCTGGTTCTTACAGCCGAGAGGAATCATTTTAATCGGACCCGCAAACTTACCGAACCGAGAGAGTTCACGCTCTATATCCGCATTCGGGATGAAGGGTGGACAGTTTGCTATGGTTACCCATGTAGCTATTGAAAATAGTGGGGAAACAGAAACAAACATTTCGCCTACCTTTAAACCGGATTCCACCAGTTTGTTTACAAGCTGTTCGTGCTGCAGAAACACGACCACGGCTTTGTTCATTCGGGAGGCCGAGACTATATGCTCGTATCCAACCCGCTCACCTACATCTTCCAACACCTGCTCCACCGATACTCCCACCTCTGGTACACACCGAATCCCATGCCGGAGCGAGAGAGACGGAGCCCGGCTATGCCGGGCAGCCGTCATCGCGCTACCCGAATGGGTTGTTTCACAAAACCACTCGGTGTGTGTACGGAATTATTAACTAGATGTTTAATATGTTTGTGAAACTTGAAACACCCGTGTAAAGTATTTAAAAAATAAAAAAAAATTGAAAAACGCTCCACAACTTCTCCACTGTGACCCTACACTCACCCAACTCCCAGCATACACCACGAGAGAGAGAGAGAGAGAGAGAGAGAGAGAGAGAGAGAGAGAGAGAGAGAGAGAGAGAACAGAACAGGATCAGATCAGTTTCACTTCTGCTGAACTAAAGGAGAGAGAGAGAAAAAGCCGCTGGGTCAGTGTGTAACAGGAGGTTTGGAGTGAAGGTGGGTGTGTGTGGATAAAAGCTTCCAGCACCTGGTATTCCTCTCTCTTACTTTTATTTTTCTTGCCAGCTTCGTATTGAAATTAAAATAAATAAATAAGTAATTAAAAGCTTAAAATTGTTTATGTTAGGTTTGTGTATGTATGATTTGTGTACATTTTATTTATGTAAATGATCCTCTAGGCCACCCAAGGAGGATGGAGGTCCCTGCTGAGTCTGGTTCCTCTCAAGGTTTCTCCTGTAATTTTAAGGGAGTTTTTCCTTCTCACTGTCGCCCTCGGTTTTCTCAACAGGGTTTTTTTGGTCTGTTGGTCGTGGATTCTGTAAAGTTGATTTGAGACAATGTTCAGTGTAAAAAGCGCTATATAAATAAATGTGACTTGACTTGTATTATTGTTTGGTGTTCTCTTGTGGCACTATTGGATAATTGTTAAAAATTATGATATGGAGATCTTGTGACTATTGTTCACACAGGCACTGTTTTAATTAAAGTGTAAAAGCATAAACAGCACCGTCTATAAAGATGAATCCTCTTGTGTTTATAGACTAGTTGGTTTGTAGTGTTATTTTTAAGCTTCTACTGGTGTGAATGTGTGAGTTGGAAAACAAAACATGACATTAGAGAAACTGCTTGGAAGAACGTCTAGGACTGACTGAAGCTACCTGAGCAGTGTTGGGGTAGTTACTCAAAAAGTAATCCATTACTCATTACTTATTACTTAAAATTGAAATGGGATTACTTTACTCATTACATCCTGGAACATGTAATCTCGTTCCTCATTACTTTACTTTCACGTTACATTCTAAACCCAAACAAATACTGTATACTGGAATCACATCTACAAACAAATTCCATTTATTTACTTTATTTATTTAGTTTCAGAAAAATCCTCTCTTGTGCAGAGATGTGCCTGTGTTTGTTTCTGCTTTAAAACATAAACGCCATGAACCAATCAGATTTAACATAAACAAGTTTATTCCTTAATTATTTGTCCTTATACTAAAGGAGCGACTCGGTTCCTTTAGTTTTTTTTCAAAGAGTCGTTCAATAGAATCGGTTCGTTCGGGAACGACTCATCCCTCATCACAGTAACTGTAATGTCATTACAAATATGTAACTGTAACGCGTTACATGACTTCGTTCCAGATAAAAAGTAATCACGTGACTGTACCGCGTTCCCCCCAACACTGTAGCTGAGAGATACAGGGCTAATGGAGATGTTTTACTGCTAAGCTGCTGTTCAACTCCAGTCCAGTTGGTGGCGCTGGTGCGTCTTAAGTTGTTCTGCCAACCGCCATTAAACATCATAAGAAGAACAAGAAGCTGCTGTGTTTGTACTGTAGAGCCTCATCTGTAAGTAAAATATGTATTTAATTATAACCCTTATATTTCATTATAACCACATTCTAATTAATAATAAAACTAGAGTTCATAATAAAACATCACTGTGAGGATTTGAGGAGCTTTAACTCCAGTTTTATTTAAACACACAAACTATTAGCTGCTCCGCTAACTGTTAGCATCACACATGATTCAGTACTGATGAACCGATTCATTGAACCGATCCACCAAAATGAATCAATTGAGCAGTGGGGGGTATTCCAGAAAGCGGGTTAAGTGATTAAACAGGGTAAGTTAACTCAAAATTTATGAAAACTCGGGGTTTTACCGTCCAATACAACTGTAAGTAGGGTCGCCAACTTTCAGAACTGGAAATAAGGAACACCCTGGGCTGTCGGGTTGGTGGAAGGCATAGGGTCTTACACCGTCATAGGAACATTATTCTTTATAGTAATAAATCAGAACCATATTTTAGACAAAACAACATGCATAAAGAACATCATGTAACATTTTTCTGAATAGTGCAAACAACATTTTTACACAATCCATCTTCACACTGAAAATAAACAGTGGAGTAATAAACAGGTTGTTATGCTGATAAACCTGTACACACACGGCATTACAAAGACTAACAGTGAACACTACCTAAAATAATAACCAAACACTTTCTAATTCCCACAGTAGCAGCAGTTTCCTTCTGTTTCATACACATCACCCTGTCTCAGTCTAATCTGCAGCATTTCTCTCTCACTGATAAAAATACGGAACAAAACGTCCAGTATCAGTTCAATACGGAACACCACGTTTAGTTTCCAAATAAGGAACGATTCCGTATTTTACGGGACGGTTGGCAACCCTAACTGTAAGTCCTACAGTATGGGTACAGTACACATCAAGAACTTGAGGATGAAGAACTTAACTAGTCCCCTGTACTAGTTACTACAACCACAAATAGTAAAAAGAATTAACAAAAATGAAGAAAATCTGATTATGATAAGATGTAGGTTGTAGTACTTAACTAGTCCCCTGTACTAGTTACTATAATGACAATACAAATTAAAAATTCCAAGGCATGGGTGCAGTGACAAATCAAAAATTGTACAAAATTTGAGAAACGCATATTTTGATAAGACAAAGGTTGTAGTAGTTAACTAGTCACCTGTACTAGTTACTACAACCACAATACAAATTAAAAGTCTCCCAGCATGGGTGCAGTAACAAATCAAACTACACTGCTCACAAAAATTAGGGGATATTTCAAAATGATTATGAAGCAATTAAAAAAAAAGGACCGGCCTTCACGTTCTCCAGACCTAAATCCCATTGAACATGCTTGGGATGCACTGGGTAGACGTCTGGCAAACCGTCCGATGCCTCCCACAACACTTCTTGAGCTGGAAGTTGCCCTGGATTAATTGGCAGAGGATCCCACAAGAACTGCTGGACAGTCTGATCCTGACCATGCCCCATTGCTGTCAGTGTGTTTTGGCAGTTTTGGGTGACCATACACCCTACTGAACAGTCAATGTGTGGCACTCTCGTCCAGTTTGACATGCTTCTGTTCACCCCCACCAATATGTCACTTGCTACTCAATCACGATAATTGAGTTTGCATCTCATTTGCATAATCGAACAACTTTCTTTGACTTATCATTTGCTTTTCTGATTTTCTTGTTTAATTAAAAAAAATTCAAATGCTTCTTTTTTTCTGGCTTCATATTCATTTTGAAATATCCCCTAATTTTTGTGAGCAGTGTATTTAAAAAATTAACAAAAATGCAAATTTGATAAGACAAAGGTTGTAGTAGTTAACTAATTACCTGTACTACTTACTACAACCACAATCTAAGTTAAAAGTCCCACAGCATGTGTATAATAAGTAATAAAAAAATTAGCAAAATTTACAAAAATTGAGAAACGCAAATTTAGAAAAGACAAAGGTTGTAGTTAGAGATGGGAGGATCGATCTGCTATGTATCGAAATCGGCCGATTTTTATATCAAAATATGCGATCGGCCAATATTTCCTAAATTCATTTCCTAAATTCGATCGCGTGATATATAAACATCACCTCCATGTTAAGCTTAACAGCTCAGTGGATTGATCCAGACTTTGAGCTACAAAGCTCCAACCATCGCATCACCATTCAACAACCATCGCACTTCACAACCTAAAATAACATCATTAACGTTGTGCATCATACATACGATGCAATTCAACCCGGTCACATCTGAGTCGATTCTATGAGCACATTATATAAACTTGTGGTTCACTTTGGTAAATCGTAAGCGGTTCTTGCTTTTGATGTAGATGAGAGCAGAAAACGTTACAGAGCCAATCAGAGGCAAAAGTTTATTAGTTACTAAGTTGGTTAGTTCAGGATCATTTGCTCTGACTGACAGAAAACTTTTAGCTCCACAGACAGAATGACTCTGACTCGGTTACCGCTCTGTGGTAATAGCAGTTTAATTAAGATTTTTAATGAAGCTTTTTAATGTAAGAGAGTCACACAGAATGTTCTGTAGTAGTTGGTGTTTATTTAAAACCATGACATTAATTAATAACAGTAAACACGGAGAGATAACTGAGAAGAGAAACTTACGCGTCGCATAAAATGAATCGACTCGTGAATCACTTATATCGATACTGTGAACAGATCATCTCTTTTAAAGACACACACACACCTTTCCCACTGGGTTGGGCGGCAGTATGGACAACATTTGGCTGTTGTTCATGGGCTTAGCGGGTAGAATCGGAGCATAGGCCCTCATAACTGGTGCAACTGCGGCCCCTGCTGGTTGACTGACGGCGCCTGCACAGGGCTGAGGAATAACATTGAGGGGGGTGTGACCCTCCGTGCGCAGTGTCTCTCGGTGTATGAACTCGGCTTGTGCAGGTGAAAAATGCAAGTCTGTACAGATTGCGTGCCGGAGGGGGCGCAATTCGGTTGAGTGGCGTCCTCAGTCAGCAGCAAGGAGTTGAACCAGTATAGACGACACAATCAGGGTAATTGGACATGACTAGAATGGGGATAAAAGTGGGAAAATAGATAATTAAAAAAAAAAAAAAAGACACACACACACGTCGCTGCGTTTGTCACCGGTTTATCTTCACTGTATCCCTATTTTAAGTTTTTTTCAGACTGAACTGGATAACATTAAACCTGCTTGTGTGTGTGGTCAGTTTCACCTGTGGGTGAAAAAATGCTTTAGTTTTAGAAGTAAAAAAAAAATCTCACAAACAGTGTACACACTTTAGAGTGTAATCACAATATTTTAATGTTTTATTACAAAAAAATTACAGTCAGAACGTCAAACATTGCTTATCCCATCTGATCTATAATAAATACGCATAACTGTAAATGCAGGTATCAATTACACTTTTAAACATATTAACATATTAACATATAGCCATTAATAATAATAATCTCTCTCAGCCCACACAAAACACAATAATAGAAGGCTAAACACTTCAATATATTTCAAAAAGTTAACTGGTTAGTTTCTAGTTATAGCTATTTCTTAAAAGTGTATGAACGTGTACGATTAGTTATGCCTGTAATACAGAAGTTCTATACGGTAACAAAAAAATATGAATGTAAATGTTAATGTTGCGATGACGGTGATGTAAAATAATGTAAAATAATTCATTCAAGTCCAAACATTTGAGTGGTTTAACGAGAACGCTACTTTAAATCACACAAGCTCAGTGCAAATAACAGGAGCACAGTCGGAAACGGTCAATTCTGAAATCCTCCCTACACACTCGCTCCCTACGCCCTATAGTGCACTTAACATTCTTAAAGGGCCAGACAATATATTTATAATTCACATTATTATTCAGATTCTCACTTAGACGTGAAGTGAATTTAATGTTTTTATTACTAGGTGAAGAGTTTAATATTATTGTGGTATTAATGTAGTAAAAGTAATTCTAATTAATCGACTTGTTTCTTTGTTTCTTTGTTTCTGTCGCTTTCCAAGGAAACAGTTTCTACAGTCTTATCAAAGCATAAACATGAAGAACTTTCATCACTGCTCAGAGTGTGGAAAGAGTTTTACTAAGCAGAGTAATCTCCAACGACACCAGCGCATTCATACAGGAGAGAAGCCATTTCAGTGTTCAGAGTGTGGACACAGTTTTTCTCGTCACAGTACGCTCCAAAAACACCAGCGCATTCACACAGGAGAGAAGCCATTTCAGTGTTCAGAGTGTGAAAAGAGTTTTACTCGAAGTAGTGAGCTTAAAGTACACCAGCGTGTTTACACAGGAGAGAAACCGTATCACTGCTCAGAGTGTGGAAAAAGTTTTACTCGACGGAGTAAACTCCAACAACACCAGCGTGTTCACACAGGAAACAAACCGTATCACTGCTCAGAGTGTGGGAAGAGTTTTGCTAACAGTAATACTCTTAAAGTACACCAGCATGTTCATACAGGAGAGAAACCGTATCACTGCTCAGAGTGTGAAAAGAGTTTTATTCAAAGTAGTGCCCTTAAGGTACACCAGCGTGTTCACACTGGAGAGAAGCCGTATCACTGCTCAGAGTGTGGAAAGTTTTTTGCTTATGAAAGTAATCTTAAACGGCATTAACAAACTCACACAAAAAAACTACATCACTGTTAAAAGTGTGGAAAGTATGTTTGTGCATTATTCTCTCTAACAACAACAGCACATTCACACAGGAGGTAAAGCTGTATGGTTTTCTTTTTCTAGAACTGTTCTAGTTTAATTATTAAATATACATGATGGTATGAATATGATTATTAATCATTAAAAGTAATGTGGTGAAATGTACCAACCTCAGATCTGAATCTGTTTTTGTTCATTATTCAAGTTTAATCTACTTTAATAAACACAGAACAACTTTTACTTTCAAGTGGAAGAATTTTACCCTGGTCTTTATGGTGTTTGCAAGAATTCTTCATATTATGAATGCTATCGCATTTTTCCTTTCAAAATTCTTCACACATTCTCTAAAGGGGCCAGATCAGGACTGCAGGCAGGCCAGTCCAGTACCCGTACCCTCTTCTTCCTCAGCCACGCCTTGTTAATGTGTGCAGCAGGTGGTTTTGCATCGTCTTGTTAAAAAATGCTGGATGTCCCTAGAAAAGACAATGTCTTGAAAGCAGCACATGTTGCTCTAAGATCTCAATGTACTTTTCTGTATTAACCCTCCTATTACCTTCAAGTTTACTAACAGAATTTAAACCTCTAGAAAATGATTATAAGTAAAGTTTTTACCCAAGTTTATGTCACATACTTTATGTTTGTTCGTTGACCACTTAAATAGCCTTAAAAAAAAAACGTACTCACCCCCCTTATACATCCAGAATACCTGTTGCACGACTATGGAGGAATATGCAGATTACCATAAAATCTCATCGATTAATCTAAAATTGGAAGTAGACATCTTTTTGTTGTTTTATTGGCTTTATATACTTTCTAGGTACATATTGTTGCAAGTTTGTCATGCTCTCGTCGGCCCTGCCTTGATTCTCTGTCATCAAAGCGTATGACACGGGAAAAAACATGGACTGTGTTTAGAGACATGGTGGCTGGAAATATTTCCCTTCCAGTGTTAGCAGTCCAAAGACTTACTGTTGCTTCACCTTTTGACTTGTACAGTCCTGCCAAAATGAGCCAATTCAATGTAGGCTTGCAAGTGGGTCACATCCAAGTCTTTCCATCTGTCCCCATACACACACCTCCCCTCTAAATTTGCCATCTGAAGTATATTCTTCTCAAGAGATGGTGTTAGTAAGAGCTCAAATGCTGATTTTATGTATTGGACATGACTGAAAGCGTATCTGGTTGGGATGGGAACCATTTTAATGTCATTAGCACTAAGTCTACCCTGTTGTTTAAGTGGGGAGACAGACCATAATAACTTTTCATTTTTAAAAGGTAGTGTGTTTGCTGGTGGTTGAGAGACAAAAGAAGGGTCAACACTGAGGGACTCATTCTCAACAGGGTCCTCCTCAACATCATCCTCTGTCTCTATTAACGGGAACCATATTTTCCTGTCCCCACAGCATGGGAAATATCAAAAATCTCACGAGGATGTTTTCCCCTCCCCCATGTTGTGTGAACTATCAGTGGTTCTGGCACTACTACAGTTATGAGTATGTTAGGTTAGGGCCTTAAAGTTTTTTGAAGATTGTTAAATTACAATTCATAGTGACTTCAATGTCACCCTAAACAACCAAAACAAATGTGTGTAAAATGTTGATATTTTTTATATGTTTTATACAGCTAAATCAGCCTGGGGTGAAACTGACCACAAAGAACACCGATGCGTACAACATGCGTACAGGGCATTAAAAACATATTTTCATGTTAATTTTATATTTACCCAGTTGTCCCCATTAAATTAGGAAAAGTCATTAAATATGAAGCAAAAAAATTATGTCAATCAATTATTTAAAGACGTTAAACATTGAATGGGGTCAAATTGACCCTAAAGGTAATAGGAGGGTTAAAGAGACAGTACACTATTAACAATGTGAATTCTTGCACTGCACATGGCAGAAGACTAAAACAAATTTAGATCGTGTAGAATAAAAGTATTAGGAAAGTATGAGGTTAAAAGCATCAGCTTTTATTTATTCTTAAAAGAAAAATACATGAACCTCAGTCATCTCACACGAAGATCTGTTCTGCTCATTAACAGTAAAGCTCTCCATCGTTTCTGTGTGGCAGCTCCATAACTGAAGGGCTGTCAGTGTAGAATCGGGTATGTGGGTATATGCCCTGCCCTTTGTACACAGGCCGGTTAGCTCAGTTGGTTAGAGCGTGGTGCTAATAATGCCAAGGTCGCAGGTTTGATCCCCATATGGGCCACGCCCACTTTTGGACTTTTTAACAAACAAGTGAGCCTTCTCTAACTAGCAGGTCCTATTGATCTGGGCTTCAAACGTTGTCTCTGACAAGTGTGAGATCTTTTTAATGCCCCTCTCATTCAAGTCAGAAACTTTTTTGCCCTTCAGTAAACGTTAGCAAATCATGTGACCTGTGTGTACCGTCCAATGAGCGATCTGTGCATGTGTATCTGTGGTGCAATCGGTTAGCGCATTTGGCTGTTAACCGAAAGGTTGGTTGTTCGAGCCCACCCAGGGACGAGTGTCTTTTAATCCACGACCATGCCTGTTGATCAAACGGATATGGGACACAACAACAATGTGTAGTCCCACAGAATAGTGGAAATAAGTAACTGAAAACATCCAGTAAACAACAGTCCTACAAGCACGAATATCCACCTGATAAGTCACCGGAGACCAGCTGTCCAAATTGGAAGAACGTTCTTTTGGTTTCAGTAGATGTTAAAAGAAGATAGTCGCCCAACGTGGGGCTCAAACCCACGACCCTGAGATTAAGAGTCTCATGCTCTACCTACTGAGCTAGCCGGGCTTAAGTAGCATATCAGAACAGACAGCTTATCGATCAGACCATCAGAGCGATGTAGGTTTAATAGTGTTATTTTAAATAAACAAAAATAAATGAAATTAAACAATTTTACTTTCAAAGAATGTGGACAGTGAAATACACTGGAAACCTCAAAAAGTCGTCCTAAAATGAGTGTGTTTCAGTGCTGTTTAATACAAATAAATAAAATATAATTATCGTCCACCAAAGCCAAACGCTTCCTTTCTCTCTGACTTTTCTGATTTTGTAACCCAGCTTAGTGTCCTCTCATCCTCTGTACTGCTTATGGGTGATTTTAACATCCATATTGATGACAACAATTGTAAATTTGCCAGGAAATGTTTGAAATTGTTACAGTGTTTCAATTTCACACAACATATAAATTTTCCAACTCATACAAAAAATCATACTCTTGACCTTGTATGCCCTACTGGTGTCCTAGTTCATCAGCCGTCTAGCCACGACCTTGCTGTCTCTGATCATTTGACAATCATCATGGACATTGAGGTCACTAAGCCCGTCACTAGAGCTAAACGTAAAATACAGTGTATCACAAAAGTGAGTACACCCCTCACATTTCTGCAAATATTTTATTATATCTTTTCATGGGACAACACTATAGAACTAAAACTTGGATATAACTTAGAGTAGTCAGTGTACAGCTTGTATAGCAGTGTAGATTTACTGTCTTCTGAAAATAACTCAACACACAGCCATTAATGTCTAAATAGCTGGCAACATAAGTGAGTACACCCCACAGTGAACATGTCCAAATTGTGCCCAAAGTGTCAATATTTTGTGTGACCACCATTATTATCCAGCACTGCCTTAACCCTACTGGGCATGGAATTCACCAGAGCTGCACAGGTTGCTACTGGAATCCTCTTCCACTCCTCCATGATGACATCACAGAGCTGGTGGATGTTAGACACCTTGAACTCCTCCACCTTCCACTTGAGGATGCGCCACAGGTGCTCAATTGGGTTTAGTCCATCACCTTTACCTTCAGCTTCCTCAGCAAGGCGGTTGTCATCTTGGAGGTTGTGTTTGGGGTCGTTATCCTGTTGGAAAACTGCCATGAGGCCCAGTTTTCGAAGGGAGGGGATCATGCTCTGTTTCAGAATGTCACAGTACATGTTAGAATTCATGTTTCCCTCAATGAACTGCAGCTCCCCAGTGCCAGCAACACTCATGCAGCCCAAGACCATGATGCTACCACCACCATGCTTGACTGTAGGCAAGATACAGTTGTCTTGGTACTTCTCACCAGGGCGCCGCCACACATGCTGGACACCATCTGAGCCAAACAAGTTTATCTTGGTCTCATCAGACCACAGGGCGTTCCAGTAATCCATGTTCTTGGACTGCTTGTCTTCAGCAAACTGTTTGCTGGCTTTCTTGTGCGTCAGCTTCCTTCTGGGATGACGACCATGCAGACCGAGTTGATGCAGTGTGCGGCGTATGGTCTGAGCACTGACAGGCTGACCTCCCACGTCTTCAACCTCTGCAGCAATGCTGGCAGCACTCATGTGTCTATTTTTTAAAGCCAACCTCTGGATATGACGCTGAACACGTGGACTCAACTTCTTTGGTCGACCCTGACGAAGCCTGTTCCGAGTGGAACCTGTCCTGGAAAACCACTGTATGACCTTGGCCACCATGCTGTAGCTCAGTTTCAGGGTGTTAGCAATCTTCTTATAGCCCAGGCCATCTTTGTGGAGAGCAACAATTCTATTTCTCACATCCTCAGAGTTCTTTGCCATGAGGTGCCATGTTGAATATCCAGTGGCCAGTATGAGAGAATTGTACCCAAAACACCAAATTTAACAGCCCTGCTCCCCATTTATACCTGGGACCTTAAAACATGACACCAGGGAGGGACAACGACACATTTGGGGACAATTTGGACATGTTCACTGTGGGGTGTACTCACTTATGTTGCCAGCTATTTAGACATTAATGGCTGTGTGTTGAGTTATTTTCAGAAGACAGTAAATCTACACTGCTATACAAGCTGTACACTGACTACTCTAAGTTATATCCAAGTTTCATGTCTGTAGTGTTGTCCTATGAAAAGATATAATAAAATATTTGCAGAAATGTGAGGGGTGTACTCACTTTTGTGATACACTGTATCCTTCATGAATCTTAAATATATCTCTCCCTCTGCTCTCTCAGATTCTCTTGTTAAAAAGATGTCTGTCTGTCCTGTACTGTCTAGTAATTCATATGACCTTGTGAATTACTACAATGACATACTCTCTTCATGTCTTGATGAGCTGTTTCCATTGAGAACCAAATCTGTTTCATTTAGTCATTCTGCACCATGGTACACAACTGAGCTTCACTTTCTATTCCGAACTCATACATGCTGGATCAACAAATCCTAAAACTCTCTTTTCCACAATAAATAAACTTCTCAAACTAGTTGACAACACTACCAATTCCTTTACAGTTGACAAGTGCAACTCTTACCTTTTGTTTTTTTCAAACAGAAGTTGAGGCTATTCACAATATTCTGACAGTCTCCCCGGTCATCTCTGTTTCTCCGCCTGTCTCACCTCAATTTATTATCCAGCCTCTCTCAAAAATACTGGAACGTGTTGTTGCCTCACAGCTCAAAGATCACCTTAATTCCAATAATCTATTTGAATCATTTCAGTCTGGTTTCCGCCCCCAGCACAGCACTGAGTCAGCTCTCCTCAAAGTTACAAATGATCTTCTTCTTTCCTCAGACTCTGGACAAATGAATATTCTCATCCTCCTTGATCTTACTGCAGCTTTTTACACCATTAATCATTTCATTCTTCTGTCCCGCCTTGAATCCTCTGTCAACATCACCGGTACTGCTGTTTCGTGGCTAAGGTCATATCTCGCAAACAGACAACAGTTTGTTAATATCAACAATTGTAGTTCTGCCATTGCTCCACTATCCCAAGGCGTTCCCCAAGGTTCAGTGCTAGGTCCTCTTTTGTTTATTCTTTGGTGACATCATACGTCGGCATGGTCTACATTTCCACTGCTATGCTGATGATGTTCAGCTTTACATCTCCTCCAAATCCATAAATACGGCAATTCACTCCACTCTGACAAATTGCATCACTGAAATGAAGTTATGGATGAAAGCCAACTTCCTCAAATTAAACTGTAGGTCCTACGTCCCTTGCAAAAACCACAAAAAAATTTCAAATTACCATTGATAATGACACTTTGTCTCCGTCTTCTAACATCCGAAACCTTGGTGTAATTTTTGATAGCAATCTCTCTTTTGAACACCATGTAAATCAAATCACCAGAACTGCTTTCTTTCATTTAAAAAACATAGCACGTCTCCGTCCATCACTCTCCTTTTCTGCCGCCGAAACCTTGATTCATGCTTTTATTACATCCAGAATTGATTATTGCAATAGCATCCTTTATGGTACATCTAACAAAATCCTAAAAAACCTTCAATATATTTAGAATTCAGCTGCTCGCCTCCTTACTCATACTCGCTCCCGTGATCATATTACACCTGTTCTACAAAAACTTTATTGGCTTCCCGTTGTTCAACGCATTCAATTCAAAATTCTTCTATTCACTCACAAAGCTCTCCATTATCAGGCCCCCTCCTACCTCACCGACCTGCTCCATCATCACATTCCCTCCCGTAGCCTTCGCTCTTTTGAGGCTAATTTATTGTCCATACCCACTAGGACCAAGCACCGGACCTGGGGTGACAGGGCCTTTTCCATAGCTTTTCCATTCTTTATGGAATGCTCTCCCCAAAGATTTATGAGATTGTCCTGACTTGTCCAAATTCAAGTCACTTCTCAAAACTCATCTATTCAGAGTGGCATTTAACTTGTAACAATACGAAAAAATTGATTTTATTTTGCTATTCTTTTTAATAGATTTTATGTTTAGATCATGACAGAAATGCGAAGTTCTGGATCCTAAAACTTGTAAAGTCTTTTTCAGTGATCTCCCCACTCATCGCAGTGACCTCCGTTCCTGACTGCATGTGAATCTGTCCTGTTCTGTCTACTTTTAAGCAATTGTTCTTATCTATACATTTTCTATTCTTTTATATGTTTAGTGTATGTGTTATTGCTGTTTTTTCCTACTGTTATTTTGTTGTTCTCTCATATTTTTGCTTATTTTTTTAAATCTATTTAGCTCTTATTGTTTTCATCTAAATTATCTTGATGTTGATTGATGTGGTGTGTGGGTTTTGTATATTTGTACGGTTTTGTATTGTTTTTATGATTATTTGTTTTATGTAAAGCGTCTTTGAGTATCTTGAAAAGCGCTATATAAATAAAATGTATTATTATTATTATTATTATATATAAGCACTGCAGGACAGATCAGCTGCATTCATCTTCCCCTCTATCAGGACTGCCACCACCATGCTTCACAGTGGGTGTGGCATTAGCCGGGTGCCTGGTCTCCTCCAGACGTGACTTGTTTCTCGTAGTCCGAGAGACCTCGAGGTGCATTTTGGCACCTAGTTCAAATGGTTGATTTTCTGGAAAGTTCTCACGTCTCCACAAGGATATGCCGGAGGTTCCTGCTCACCTCCTGGCCAGTCCAGACTTCTTCCATTTATGGATGTTGGTGGTCCGTACCCTTGCCAAGATCTATGCCTCCGAGGTCTGCAGATGATTCCTTTGACCCCATGGCCACTGTGGACTGTGGGACCTCGTTTAAGCAAGTGTCTGCGATCCCCAATTGTGTCCAATCAATCCAATTGACCACAGATGGCCTCCAATTAAATTGAAGATGCATCTCAAGCAGTATCATACGTGTCTTTTGGGTGTCCTATCAAAGTGTGTGCACACAGATGCCTAAAAACGTGCTAATAACACACAGACACACAGATGACGGTACAGTTCACGTCTTTATTGAACAATTTACTTGTGACCACCTTTCTACTAACGTGGCCTCCATTGATCGGACTCGTTTGTCCAGCACATCCCACGGACACTCGGTTGAATCGAGATCTGGGGAATCCATGGAAGGGTGGACGTGGTCCTCAAGTGCTTAGGTAGGAGCTACGTGTCAGAGTGACCCAACCCAAAGTTTCTCAGGAGAATGTTGGCAGAACTTCTTCCCATAGTGCATCCTGGTGCCATGTGTTCCCCCAGGTAAGCGACGTGGACAGGGGTCACCATGGGCATCCTGACTGGTCTGCTGCTACCTTTGAGCTACAGGAGCTCGTCTGTTGGATCGGGCCACACATCCATCAGCGAGCCTTGGCTGCCCATGACCCTGTCGCTGGTTTACCACTCTACCCTCCCTGGACCACCTCACAAGAGCTGCAGATTTGGAGATGCTCTGGTCCAGTCATCTATCCATCACGATTCGCTCCTTGATAGAGTCACTTCACCTGTCAGTGGTCATAATGTTATGCCTAGTCAGCGTAATTGCAGGTCTTAATGTATATATTTCCTTACCATCAGACACACCAGGTTTGAACACTAGATGCCCTTTGGTGATCTCCTTCCTAGACCGAAATGGCAGGCGTCCACAAACCAAGACAAACAGCAGTACGCCCAGACTCCAGACGGTCGCAGGGCAGCCATAGTACTTCTGCTTGGTTATCCACTCGGGTGGCGAGTATTCCCACGTGCCTACACGAACAAAGAAGACAAACTAGTACCCAAAGTCCAAACCAAAGTACCCATCCTCCCATTGGTGCACAGTTACCTGAATATGTGTAGTACGGAGTGTCCTTCAACAGGTCGCCGCATCCGAAGTCGATCAGCTTCACCTCCAGCGTCTCCGTGTTCAGAAGGACATTCTGGCGCTTAATGTCCCTGTGCAGGACCCCGCGATCCCGGCAGTGGAGCACCGCCAGGACAACCTGCCGCATTACATGCCGGGCAAACTGCATCCTCAGCCTACCCTTCTTGAGCATCAGCTGGTAGAGGTCTACGCAGGGGACAGGCCTCTCCAGGATCAGGATGCAGCGCTCGGGCGTGTCGAACCACTCCAGGAGCTTCAGCACGTACTGGCTGGCGGGCGGCCTGGACACCATGCGCATCAGGGCCACCTCGACGGGGAGCAACTCTGTCTCGCCGGGCTGATGGTAGAAGAGACAAGAACAAATGATTTAATGTGTATCCAGTCTATACGGTATTTACTTCATCTGAAAGGTAAAGTCACTTACAATCCTGGTAAATCTGAGGTGCTCATCCTTCACCACGTATTTGATGGCAACCTAAACAAACACAAGTAAACGATCATTAATGGATTTTTAATACAAGGGTTGGAAGAGACTCGATAAGGTCCTAGTAGGGCGCCATGGGTGTCTGGAGCCGTGCTGACTGCATTTGCTCAAGTCGCTCCACAGGGTTCAAGTCTGGGAAGCCAGCTCACGAAATGAGACCTTCTTCAGGAGTAACTCGGACCACCGACACGTGGACTCCACAAGACATCCGAAGGCATCCCATGGTATCCGGTATCACCAGGGACTCTGATCTTCTTAGTGTGCATCCCGGGTTTGTCTCAATAATGTCCCGGTAGGTTGTAGGGAGGATCCTGGGGAGGATCTGTAGATTGGGAACAAAGGGAATTCAGGGGGAAGGGTACTCGGAAGCCCCCGTGACCCTATAAGGTCCTGGAAGGTTGTCACAGGTATCTGGAGCAAAGGGAGGATCCAGGGGAGGATCTGTAGAGCCAACACGACCATCAAGGAGGTCCCATAGATGCTCAATTGGGTTCAAGTCTGGGACCAAAGGGAATTCAGGGGGCCAGGGTGGTACTCGGAAGTCCCCGTGACCCAATAAGGTCCTGGAAGGTCGTTGCAGGTATCTGGAGACATAGGAGGGACCCAGGGGAGGATCCATTGAGCCAACACGACAATTCGAGGTGGGTTCAAGTCTGTGGAATTAGAGGGCCTGGGTCATGCTCTTCTAGCCATGCTGGAAGATCCCATCCATCCCACTGAGTCCTGATAGGTCATCACAAGTATCTGCAGCCATAGGAGGACCAAGGGGAGGATCAACACAGCAAACTGATACTCACCTGGTTCCCGTCCACCTTATGGATGCCTTCGTAGACCGAACCGCAGCCTCCCTTTCCCAGCAGCTCTCCAACAGTGTATTGGCTCTCAAAGCTGTTCGGGTTCGTGTCGGTCGTCATCTCCTCTTGACGTCCTCCATCGGTGGTTTCTCCTTCAGCAGGTTCTCCTTTAGCGGGTTCTCTTTCACCGGTTTCTCCTTTAGTGGTTTCTTCTTTAGCGGTTTTTCCTTCACCGGGTTCTTCTTCAGCGGGTTCTCCTTCACCGGTTTCTCCTTTAGTGGTTTTTCCTTCACCGGGTTCTCCTTCACCGGTTTCTCCTTTAGTGGTTTCTTCTTTAGTGGTTTCTTCTTTAGTGGTTTCTCCTTCAGCAGGTTCTTCCTCAGCAGGTTCTCCTTCAGCATCTTCAACACAAGTATCACCAATGATGCTTCATGGGCTCATGTAGACCAAAAATAAGGGTCCAAATAAAGGTTCGGCGTACTCACTCTTGTTCTCGGGAGCATCGCAGACGACTTCTCCAGAACTGATCCCACCTATGAAGCCCAAGGGTTAATTACATAGTCACTAGAGTTCAATAGTGTCGGACTTGAATGTGGTGGTGTTAAGGTTACCTGGAGCTTCAGAAGACGCCCGCGGTCCCTGGGAGTCTGTCTGCTCGCTCGAGTTTGAGTCCTCCAACTGAATCTCCCCGTCCACTAACGTCTTACTGGAGTCTGATTTCGAATCGTCCTCGTACCCGTCTGATTCCTCCTGATTCAGACGCATTAAACTGGTGTTACAGAGCCGAGAATTGAACCCCTCCCCTCCCGGAGTATAGCGGTAATGATAATTCACCTCGCTCTCGACTGATTCTTCTTCTCTCTCAGTCAGCTTCTGAATGGCGCTGATCCACGCCCGTCTACCTGCCTCACAGTCGGCCTGGAATGTACAGCTCCTGTACACACACGGTGATAGATACAGATTATATAGGATGCAGACAGACAGACAGATTGAGTAGATAGATAAACAGATAGATAGACAGACATTCAGACAGACAGATGGATAGACAGATAGATAAATAGTCTGACTATTGATCTGTCTTTTGATAATCTGTCTGTCTGTATATCAATTATCTATTTATCTATAATCTATCTTCTTGTCTATCTGTCTATTTATATGTCTATCTAGCATCTATCTGTCTGTTTATTGATCATCTGTCTGTTTGTCTATTGATCATCTATCTAGCTGTCTGTCTGTCTATCTATCTGTCTGACTATCTATTTGTCTGTCTAATATTTGTCTGTCTGTCTGTCTGTCTGTCTGTCTGTCTGTCTATCGATTATCTATTTATCTATAATCTGTCTTCTTGTCTATCAGTCTATCCATATGTTTATCTAGCATCTATCTGTCTGTCTGCTTATTGGTCATCTGTCTGTATGTCTGTCTGTCTATCTATCAATTATCTTGTCTATCTATTTATTGCCTGTCTGTTTATTAATCATCTGTCTGTCT
Source organism: Trichomycterus rosablanca (assembly GCF_030014385.1). NCBI lineage: Eukaryota > Metazoa > Chordata > Actinopteri > Siluriformes > Trichomycteridae > Trichomycterus > Trichomycterus rosablanca. Next base: position 23,208,126 of record NC_086001.1, on the reverse strand, counting down.
ATTGATCTTGTATCTATCTGTCTGTCTATCTATCAGTATGTCTGTCTATCAATCATCTTGTCTATCTATCTATTGTCTGTCTATTGATCATCTGTCTGTCTGTCTGTCTGTCTGTCTGTCTGACTATCTATTTGTATGTCTAATATGTGTCTGTCTGTCTATTGATCATCTATCTGTCTGTCTATTGATCATCTATATGTCTGTCTATCTGTCCGTCTGCCTATCTATCTGTCTATTGATCATCTATCTGTCTGTCTATTAATCATCTATCTGTCTGTCTATTTATTATCTTTCTGTCTGTCTGTCTATTGATCATCTGTCTGTCTGACTATCTCTGATGATTATAGATCTGGACTTACCTTGTGGGCGTGACCACCTGGAAGCAGAAGCGTCGCCCGGCGTCCTCGCAGCTCTGGACCGAACAGCGCTGCAGGTCTTCAGCCAGCACCATGAAGTCACGCTGGGGGAATAGAACATAACACCTTCTTATTTATAAGGGGGGGGGGGGGGGGGGGTTTGGGATGCAGCCCGGCACAGAAGTCGACCTCTGCTGTGATGCGCCTGAATTATGAGGGGCGTAAGACTGCGGTGCATTATGGGTATTTCACAGAGTCCAGGAGAGAGCTGATTTAGATCATGTAAAGTCATGTGACCTACCTTAAACCTCTTCTTGTATAGAAGCTGATTGTTCTGTATGATGAACCACCGCCTGCAGATCAAACACATCGTATATATATAATATTGTGTACAGGGTATAAATAATATTGAGTGTATATATATAATAGTGTATATATATAATATTAAGTGTTATATAGATAATATTGAGTATATATATACATATATATATAATTTCTAATATATACACTAAGCATCAGTGTACAGACCTGTTCCAGGTTTTAAACACACTCCTGGTCCTCTTAAACAGAAACCCCTCCATCAGGAGCGCTTCCTCAACCTCCGCGCCGCCCCCGTGACCGGGATTGCCCCCGGAGGATAGTGAATTTACCTTTACCATATATGGGCATGACTGGATTCATGTGACTGTACATATACTGACTTGATTTCCACTGTGGGACGGCTTCTGGAGGGTTCTGGATTCGATTCCCGGGTGGAATTTGCATGTTCTCCCCATGTCCTGGGGGTAACAGGGTACCCTAGGTATAAGTGTGTGTGTGTATGTGACACACTCTGGTACTGACACACCCCCATACCATGACACACCTTGGTACTGACACACCCCCATACCATGACACACCTTGGTACTGACACACCCCCATACCATGACACACCCTGGTACTGACACACCTCATACGATGACAATCCCTGGTACTGACACACCCCCATACCATGACACACCCTGGTACTGGTACTGACACACCCCCATACCATGACACACCCTGGTACTGACACACCCCCATACCATGACAGACCCTGGTACTTGTACTGACACACCCCCATACCATGACACACCTTGGTACTGACACACCCCCATACCATGACACACCCTGGTACTGACACACCTCATACGATGACAATCCCTGGAACTGACACCCCCCCATACCATGACACACCCTGGTACTGACACACCCCCATACCATGACACACCTTGGTACTAACACACCCCCATACCATGACACACCCTGGTACTGGTACTGACACACTCCCATATCATGTCACACCCTGGAACTGACACACCCCCATACCATGACACACCCTGGTACTGACACACCTCATACCATGACACACCCTGGTACTGACACACCCCCATACCATGACACACCCTGGTACTGGTACTGACACACCCCATACCATGACACACCCTGGTACTGGTACTGACACAACCCATACCATGACACACCCTGGTACTGACACACCCCATACCATGACACACCCTGGTACTGGTACAGACACACCCCCATACCATGACACACCTTGGTACTGGTACTGACACACCCCCATACCATGACACTCCCTGGTACTGACACACCCCCATACCATGACACACCCTGGTACTGGTACTCACACACCCCATTCCATGACACTCCCTGGTACTGGTACTGACACACCCCATACCATGACACACCCTGGTACTGGTACTCACACACCCCATACCATGACACACCCTGGTACTGGTACTGACACACCCCATACCATGACACACCCTCGTACTGGTACTCACACACCCCATACCATGACACACCCTGGTACTGACACACCCCATACCATGACACACCCTGGTACTGACACACCCCATACCATGACACACCCTGGTACTTGTACTGACACACCCTCATACCATGACACACCCAGGTACTGGTACGGACACACCCCCATACCATGACACACCCTGGTACTGACACACCCCCATACCATGACACACCCTGGTACTGACACACCCCCATACCATGACACACCCTGGTACTGACACACCTTATACGATGACAATCCCTGGTACTGACACACCCCCATACCATGACACACCCTGGTACTGGTACTGACACACCTCATACGATGACAATCCCTGGTACTGACACACCCCCATACCATGACACACCCTGGTACTGACACACCCCCATACCATGACACACCCTGGTACTGGTACTGACACACCCCCATACCATGACACACCCTGGTACTGGTACTGACACACCCCCATACCATGACACACCCTGGTACTGGTACTGACACACTCCCATACCATGTCACACCCTTGAACTGACACACCCCCATACCATGACACACCCTGGTACTGACACACCTCATACCATGACACACCCTGGTACTGACAAACCCCCATACCATGACACACTCTGGTACTGGTACTGACACACCCCCATACCATGACACACCCTGGTACTGGTACTGACACACCCCATACCATGACACACCCTGGTACTGACACACCCCATACCATGACACACCCTGGTACTGGTACTGACACCCCCCCATACCATGACACACCTTGGTACTGGTACTGACACACCCCCATACCATGACACTCCCTGGTACTGACACACCCCCATACCATGACACACTCTGGTACTGGTACTCACACACCCCATTCCATGACACTCCCTGGTACTGGTACTGACACACCCCATACCATGACACACCCTGGTACTGGTACTCACACACCCCATACCATGACACACCCTGGTACTGGTACTGACACACCCCATACCATGACACACCCTCGTACTGGTACTCACACACCCCATACCATGACACACCCTGGTACTGACACACCCCATACCATGACACACCCTGGTACTGACACACCCCATACCATGACACACCCTGGTACTTGTACTGACACACCCTCATACCATGACACACCCAGGTACTGGTACTGACACACCCCCATACCATGACACACCTTGATACTGACGCACCCACATACCATGACACACCCTGGTACTGACACACCCCCATACCATGACACACCCTGGTACTGGTACTGACACACCCCCATACCATGACACACCCCAATACTGACGCACCCACATACCATGACACACCCTGGTACTGACACACACCCATATCATGACACACCCTGGTACTGACACACCCCCATATCATGACACACCCTGGTACTGACACACCCCCATACCATGACACACCCTGGTACTGACACACCCCCATATCATGACACACCCTGGTACTTGTACTGACACACCCCCACACCATGACACACCCTGGTACTGACACACCCCCATATCATGACACACCCTTGTATTGACACCTCATACATGTGTATGATGTGTGATTGTGTACTGATGTGTGTGTGTATTACATGTGTGTATATGGTGTGTGTGTGTATTATGTGTGTGTATAATGTGTGTGTGTGTGTGTGTGTGTATAAGGTGTGTGTGTGTATTTACAAACTGAATATTGTAAATTATTTTTTACTAACAGTAATGGAGAGAGAAATTTTGACTGTATTAGAGCTGCTGCTACAACAACATAATGAAAAGCTCGACCTACTCAGGTCCATCACAAATGCTCTTGGAAAAAATGATCCGAAACAAATTGAGGATTTCACTGCTCCACTTGCCAACGAATCTCAGTTTAGACACTTTGACATGAACCTCTAGAGTAGTAAGTGCTTTCTACTTTAAACTGTTTTTTATGTGTTATGTATGTACTTTGTTATAGTCCCTTTAAAAGATGCACTTTGACAATTTACTTATCCCTGGTGTGTTCTGAAGTGGTCCTCCACTATGTTTAAGAGCAGAGAAAAAACCCTAAATTATCTTTTTTTTTTTACTTAAAACTTCTTGACTTTTATTAGTGAGCGCAACATTAGAAAACCTTAGAACCTCATCACATTCATGGACGTGTCTTTCTTTTACAGATTGAGTGTTTTGGTTTTTGTAGAGATGCGACTGGAAAGGAAAATGTAACAAACGACCTGGTAAATCATGAAGTTTTTAAAATTAATATTTAAACTGAATTCATTCATTAAGTCTCCTCTCCTACAGCCGAGACGAACTTGAGACCAACAGTAAAGCTCTCCTTCGTTTCCGTGAGGTCCATAACTGAAGGGCTGTCAGTGTAGAATCGGGTATGTGGGTATATGCCCTGCCCTTGGACACAGGCCGGTTAGCTCAGTTGGTTAGAGCGTGGTGCTAATAACGCCAAAGTCGTGGGTTCGATCCCCGTATGGGCCACTTTCTCTCTTGCACTTAAACTAACAAACAAGTGACCCTTCTCTAACTAGCAGGTCCTATTGATCTGGGCTTCAAACATTGTCTCTGACAAGTGTAAGATCTTTTTAATGCCGCTCTCATTCAAGTCAGAAACATGCCATTATTTCAATTTGCCAAACTTAATTACTCTGCTGTAAACCTTAGCAAGTTATGTGACTTGTGTGTACCATCCAATGAAACATCTGTCTGTGTGTCTCTGTGGCGCAATCGGTTAGCACGTTCGGCTGTTAACCGAAAGGTTGGTGGTTCAAGCCCACCCAGGGACGAGTGACTTTTATTGCACAACCTGCCTGTTGATCAAACAGATATGAGACACAACAACAATGTGTAGCTCCACAGAATAGTGGAAATAAGTAACTGAAAACATCCAGTATACAACAGTCCTTCAAGCACAAACATCCACCTGATAAGTCACCGGAGACTGTGCACGTGACTGTACAGAGTGGAAGAAAGACCTTTTGGTTTCACTAGATGTTAAATGAAGATACTCGCCCAATAGTGGGGTTTGAACCCAAAACCCTGAGATTAAGAGTCTCATGCTCTACCGACTGAGCTACTACCGACAGTTTACAAACAAACACAATTCAGAATAAGTAACAGAAACAGACACAGACTTACTGTCGCTGTATTGTATTGTATTTAATCGATAAATCGAGTTTTGGGCGACAAATGATCAACTAGCCAAGTTCTCAAGTCTAACAAAGTTTATTTAGAAAAGGTTTGGTTCTCCTTAGGCCTCACCAGCTGGTATCTGCACTTCTGCTTTCAGAGAATAATCAATGCAAGTCAGAGAGATACAGACCTCGAGCGCAGGGTTCAACGTGCTTTTATAATTTTGCCCACACCTTCTGAGTTCTCTGTTCTCATGGTCTGTACAAACCAGTCCTAATTAATTCTTTCAGATGTTACTTTCTCAGCGCCATTGACCTTGTATGAGGCACCGAATCCGGCCTTATCGGTATAAGGTTTTTAGGGAGTTCTTCCATGTAGCTGAGTGCTACCAATTATCTGTTCACTCCTTTCCTGTAGCTACTCACATCGACCTTGCACCAACTTCATTGGAACTCACTGTTTTATTATGCTACATCCTTCACTTTGCTAACAGGTGGGGTGTTCAATTTAAATTTTTCTAACAATCCCCCTTAGAATGCAAAACATTGCATTCTTCTCCCAAAGCAGAAGTCAGATCTCAAACTTACACAATTAAAAGCATGCGTGGACCCTCAGATACCTGATAGAGCAGAGTTTAACGTCCTTTAGAGACGGGAAACACCTATATGTGATAATCATATGTAATCAAACTAAAATACCCTAAATCCCTATTATATCATTATGATGTCATCAAATTGATTATACATAATCACACAAAATAAAACAAAATACAAAGGTGTTCCATGTTTTTGATGATGATATCTTTTTATTAACATAGTGTCTGGTTCAGTATGAGAAATGACAGCCTCATTCAGCAATGACCTTCCCCTTAGGTCACTACTTACTTTGTGCCTTCCCCAAGGGCACAGTCTCCCTGTTGGCAAGGTGAGACAAAGCAGGCATTCTGGCAATCTTCCCAGAAACTGCTTTAAGCTATCACATTCCCCAGACCAACCTTCCTCCCTGAACTATCATCAAACATACAGAACCTACTGTATACGGAGATATATTTGTAACCTGTGCTAAAAGCAAATTATACCTATGTGTGTTGTATTTACCCATTACTTTATTCATTTGCTATCAAGTGTTCCTCTAAATATTCGTGTATTGTTGTAATGTAATTGTTTACTAACCTATAAAGCGCTACATGGTCTGGCTGCACAGTATCTGAGTGAACTTATTAATCACTACAGCCCAGCGCGTCCACTTCGTTCACAAGATGCAGGGTTACTTATAGTTCCTAAAATTAAAAAGACCACAGCTGGTGGAAGAGCATTTTCTTACAAAGCTCCACAACTTTGGAATAATCTTCCTGCCTCTGTTCGGGATTCGGACACAGTCTCAATGTTTAAGTCTAGACTGAAAACATATTTATTTTCTCAGGCTTTTGATTAATATAGACAAAGGCGCAGAGCTTGGGGGTTCTTGGTCATAGAAACTTGTGGTGATCAGGGATGTTGGGTTGCTGTCGTTCTGCCTCTCTTATCCGATCACTCAGGTTTGATGACGGTGGGAGGTGGGCGCTGATGTCCTGTGAAAGCCTTCATGACCTTGTTACCTGCTCGCTCTCCCTTTTAGTTATGCTGTATTAATTAGGGCTGCCGGAGTCTAAAACTCTCTGTAAAACTGTTTTACTCAACTAGCATTGTACATTATTAACTACATTCTCTGTTGTTTTACTCCAAGGGCATTCTGATGGAAACCTGTTTACCCGCCGAGGTTAAGGACTAAAGTCGAGACTGAGAACTGGGCTAGACCTGTCCAAGGGCATTCTGATGGGAACCTGTTTACCTGCCAAGGTTAAGGATTAAAGTCGAGACTGCCGTGGCGACGACACTGCTCCTGCCAGATGTGACGGGTCTGGAGTAATTTCCAGAAATCACTACAGACTTTATTGAAGACTAGAGCGAATAACAACTATTATTTATTTATTTATTTATCTATTTATTACCAGTTATAACTTTTAGTTCATTTAATTCTGTGTTTATATGCTTTGTGTAAATCATGTATTTATTTAAAGTTTTGTCCAGACCACCCAAGAAGGATGGGCCCTGCTGAGTCTGGTTCCTCTCAAGGTTTCTTCCTGTAATTTTCAGGGAGTTTTTCCTTGCCACAGTCGCCCTCGGCTTGCTCAACAGGGGTTTTTGTATCTGTTGGTTCTGGATTTTGTAAAGTTGCTTTGTGACAATGTCTATTGTAAAAAGCGCTATATAAATAAAGTTGACTTGACTTGACTTGACTAATGCAAGCTAAGTAGAAAAGACATAGTAAATTCAAAAGACAATCTTCTATTCTTGCTTCGTATCCTCTGGATGTCATCCAACTTCAAGGTGTTCCTGTGAATAAATCACACACTTCCCAAAGCAAAGAAATCAACATACTCATCCTTATTTTGATCACCCAGGTCCTCATGAGCGTCAGGGTTAAGCCCTGTCGACATGAGCAGTACTGTCTCATCTGTTGTAACAGGAAAGGCCCCCTTTTGGATCACAGTGTTGATAAATTTTACTATCAGAGCTCTGATGCAAGGCACGCAGCAACACCCGCACACGACCACCATTGCCAAACTTACACACACAGCCATGGCCAATTGCATGATTAGTCCTTTCCAAGACCCAAACATTTTTTCCAGCCATTTAGTAAAGGGATTGTCTATACCTGGATTTTCCTTCCATTCTTTGGACAAGGCTTTCAAACCTTCAAGGGCTCTAGAGACAGTACCGTCTGGGGCTGTATTGTTGGGGATGAAAGTACAACAGGTTGCTCCAACCATGTGACAGACACCTCCTTTATCTGCCAATAACATATCTAGGGCCATTCTATTCTGGATAGTCATTAGTGAGGTTTTATCCAATTGGTCCCTAAGTCCCTCTACTGCCTGAACAGTAAAGTTCACAAATCGTTGCTGGTTGTAATAGAGATAGTTAATCCAATCCACATTTTTATTAATAGTTGACCACCAGAACAAGATACTTTCAAAACCAGCTGCGACTTGATCTCTGGCTTTGAACTCATCAGGAACTCCTCTTGGAACGCCGATCCCATCTATCCATACAGTTTTATCAAATGATCCTCCAGGTTTTACTTCTCTGGTCTGTCTGTGACTTCTCATAACACCAGCTGGATCCTCCACTCCGTCATGTCTGAAGATCCTGAAAGGCATTATCAAAGAAACAAGAGCACATTCTCCTGTCCACACACCGGACAGTCTCCTTCTTACTTTCAAATCACCACATAGCCACAGCAAATCAGCTCTGTTTGTCATTTGATCGTAAAAGGTAGTATTTTTGAGACTGATGTTTTCAGTCTTACTGCACCACCCTTTGGGGAACTGCCCTCTATTGATTCGCCCAGATACAGTGGAGTGGAAACATGTATAATTACCCTTGTATGCTACAATGTTCGCAGGTAATTGTTGGTTAGAAATGGGAAACCCTTTTTCCAATTCTTGGCAGACTGTGGTGTTTTCTATAGCCATAGGTGTACTAAATAACGTTGCCAGACATGTTAAGTTTTCTCCTGACATGGGATGTGTAGCTAATTTGGGATTAGCTGCAGCACAGACAAAACAATTGTTAACCCCCAGACCCTCTGATGTGTATCTTACCCATTCCAGCCACATGTTTTTGTCGGTGAATCCTGTTTCAACGGCCAGCTGGTCTCTCCATGTCATTTTCTGGGTCTGAAGTATCATCACTGCCTGTCCTCCATCAGAAACAATCGGGGCTGGTTTACCTAAATTGTCAGTTTTGCTTGTAGTCCTAGGTTTCAGGCATAGTCTCCCTAGTGGATCACTACCTGATATGTTTGCACCCACCGTGATACAACTTAGATCTGTGTTTTTCCACCCATAATCAGCTAATACTGGAACAGACAACAAGACTTGGTCCCCCCTCAGTGTCATGTTAAAGTATGGAAACACTCTACTGTACTCTTACCCTTTCTCCACATGCAGACGGCTTTCGACAGTAGATAACTAGGCTGATATTGATATTTATAGCGCGGGTTAGTGTGAGTGAATACAGAGTTCCAAGAGTCACAATATATTTCTGACATGGCCCACCTGAGCGCATATCTAGGAGTCCAACTATCATATCCATACACATCATGCCCTCTCCAGTCCTTTCTGTTTTTTCCCATAACTATACGTATGTCAAACAGGATCGTGGTTGACTCATTGTAATTTATCTCTACTGTTACACCAGGCTGAAATGGTGCTGCAACTGCCCTTTTTTTGTCTTTTTAGCCCTGTCTGTGTGTCATTTGCATTAGTAAAATTCTGAATCCTGTCTTTCCCTTCCTTGTCCTCTCCTCTAATAACCTCTAACCACCCATCATCATACTGTTTCTTTCTTATTTCTTCCCCCTTTTCACAAAGAATCAATACAAAACCCACAAATGTTATGGATAGCAACATCATTGCAGTCGTGGTAATACACCAAGTTCTACAGCCCAACCTTCTCATGGCTTGACCAACCGGATCTGTAGGTGGGTTAAACGGCATCTTACTGAAAGTACCTGAACTAACTTTAATGGAAAACTGTAACTTGGGTCCTTGTTTGGCTTAAATAAGATTTGAGAATTGGTTTCACTACTTTCCACTCCAACTGATCCAATCCACACCCTAATTTTGGAATCCCCAGAGTGGGCACATTAAGTGCCAGCAGCAGCTCCGCCAAATGTGCTACTGCTGAGATAAAATCCCTAAGCTTAGGCTTGTCAGTAGACCACCTCTTGGTTACCAGATTAAACACAGTCACCCCCTTTCCTGTGTGCACTGCACACTTACCAACCTGAACCGGATTCAGACCTTCCACTCCTAGTTGGCTTCTTATCTGCTTTGCCACTCCAGCTCCAAGAGTCAGGTCTGCACCTACTCAATGAGCAATATACTCACCTCCTTCTGTAATGCTTTGTTGACAAATGGAGTACCATTGTCATTGCCAATTCTTTCAGGAATCCCCCACCTTTTGGATTATGTCAGTTATAAGTGCCTTTGCTACCGCACTTGGAATCCTGTTTTTAATGTCCTAACCTCAGTTGGGAATGCTTCAATCCATTTGGAGAACATATCAATGAAATCAATCTGGAGATGCTGACATGGTCTATCAGCCAGTGGTTGAGCACTTTAAGGAGTTTTAATACCCTTACTAACGTTATTTGTTTTGCAAATCATGCAGCGTTCACAAATTCTTTTTTTTTTTCTTTTTTTTTTTTTGGGAGTAATTTGTTAAGCTAGTTAAGCCCTTAGTGTACCAATGTCTTGAGATACTACCTGCATCCCTCCTTTTTGACACATGGTCTCGACCATGTGTCAAATTATCATAATCTACAAGCAATTTATGGGAAGACACGGCTTACCAGTTGGACCATACCAAACCTCATCCTTTTGTTACACCCAGCTCGCTTCCACTCGGCCTTTTCTTTTGGCTTGGCGAAGGACTTCATGCCTGTCAGGTCAGCTGAAACAGAAATCATTTTTTCACAACACAAAATATTTATCTACTTCACATTTCACTGCTGCCTTTTCTCAGCCATGTCTGCTCTGTTATTGCCCTGTGAAATGGGATCAGAACATGAGGTGTGAGCTTTACATTTACATACATCAATAGCTTTTGGAAATAGGATTCCATCCAGAAGTGCAGAAATCAGGTTGTGATGTGTGATAGGTTTACCTAAACAGGTCAAAAAGCCTCATGTACTACTTCAAATTTACATTTACAATGCTACTAATTCATCAGCTTGAGCTGATAGATAAGATGTTAGTGATTTTTGCTTTAATTGTTTAATTTTTTGTCATTACATCATACCCCACACAGCTTCTTCCTGTTTCTGTGCTTCTGTATGAAGTTCATCAACAAACAGCTCCATATCTGGATTTTGGAGTTTCCTGTCAATCTGGTCTAGGAAAGCAAACTTCATTAACAACATTAAAACAATCATTTGGTTCACCTTAATTTCCTGTAGGAAGAAAATTATCAGGATTAAATACATTATATATTTTCAGTGTGATGTTAGTCATTTCAAGTAATACATTGTTATACCTCAGCCATCTAGCTGTCATCATATTATCAGTTATTTTGTTTCTTTGTTCAGCAATTGAGAAACATAGTGTGGTACCAACATGGTCAAATTTCAGTAACCTACTAAGTTTATTGAATCACTTACCACTTTTTTATTCAGCTGTCACAGCTCTCAAACACATTGGAGACCTGCATCTATAAGGTCTAATTTAGCTAAAAAAAAGTATTTATTGGTCTTAGTTTACCTCCATGACCCTGGAGTAATACTGACGTCATTCACCCTCCTTTTTCATTCACTGTCTGAGTGAATGGTCTGTTTGGATCCGGGATTCCCTGTTGTTGGTGTTGTCTTCAGAGCTCTTTTCGATGTTTCAAAGGCCTTGTCCACTTCGATGTTCCAACTAAGTGCACTGTGGGCCTGTAGGCGCTTCCCATCAGCAATGTCGCTTAAGGGAGCCTCGAGGACTTCATACTTAGAGATGATAGTTCTGCAATAAAATCACATACCTAAGAAAAACATTAGTTGCTTTTTTGTGATTGAAATGGAATTTTTTTTTTCGAATGGCTTCTATACTGCCATTTTCTAATCTTTTACCTTCGACAGAGATCAGTTAACCTAAAAATTTAACTTCATGTTTTTCAAATTTTAATTTTTAAAGGCTGTCTTTATCTTTGCTAGGTGACATAATAGTTTCACTGTGTCATTTTCACATTGCTTCTTCGTTGAAGCTGCCAACAAACAACCATTCACTGTTGACCTTTTTGGACACAACCAATCATGTCCTTTGTACACATTTGTACACAACTCAACTGTTCTCTCCTCATGAGAGACATAGATCAACTTAATACAGAAATCAGACATTTTGCTTAGTCTCAATCACCAAAGTATCCACAATGTCTGTTCAACCATCACACGACAACAGTTCCAACCCTCAAGAACCCAAATCAGGTGTGGTTAGCCTTCCCTTTCATCAATTCTAAGCAAGTCAACTTAAACTTCGCTCCTACTTCTATTCCAAAACAACCTCAGTCTTATCTAAGTTTCTCAAACACTCCTTTTCATACCGTTCAACTGACTCCCCCTCTTGGATCCGTTCAGTGCAATGCAAATCTATGTTTTTTCGCTTGGTTAGTAAGCAAGTAAGCGTGTTCTGTGAGCTTCAGATTCACTTCATTCATGCTGTGGTGCCAGAGATGCCACGAATAAACATAAAGTAAGGGTTTAATGTTCATCATTACACCCTGAAAGGAGTTATGTTGGGTAATTTGGATTTTTAGCCTGTCAGTTTCACTGATCAGGGTAATACCTAATTTTTTACATCAGATCTCGCCCCAGTAAATTTACTGGACAATGATCTGACAGTAGAAAGGAAAAATTGAAAGGCTCAAGGCCTTGCAAATGGCATTTTGACAGCACTGAATAATATACAGTCGGCATCTGTAATGTAGTCAAGTCAGGGTAAACCGGAGCGGTCGGCGCTGCTCCGTGAATCTGTGTCTGTGTGTCAGAGGAAGTGGTGACTTCCTGTGTCTGTGTTGGACGGGGAGAGTAGGGTGGGGGGAATGACGTAGCCACGGTCTGCTCAGCAGTGGGCTGAGTAGACAGATGCTCAACCCCTCCCTTCTCGTCACATAATGACGTAGTCAGGGTGTGCTCTGTGGTGGGCTGTCCGGTGAGTGCAGCAGTGGGCAGCACCCCTTTCTTCACCCCTCCCTTCTCCTCACACACACCGTTCATGTATTGTAACACACGCTTTGTAAAAGCAAGTTTATCTTCCAATTTACCAACTTCCTTTTTCGCCAAGAGTTTTTTGACGGCTGTAACTTGTCCAACTCGCTGTTGGGCGTCGGCCAGATTTTTCTTTGCTACGATGACAAATTTTTGACGCTCTGATTTGTCAGGTACTGGTTCAATATCACTTGGGTACAGGCCCACCTTGGTGTGATACACAAACCACTCTGCCAAACACTGCTCCACGTCCTTTCTATCTTTTGAGGTAGTTGTGTCTAAAATCCTTAACATAACCAGCTTCTTCAATTCGCCGGCAGTAGCAGCAGTCATGTTACATACAAATACGACTACCCTATTGACACGTTTAAACAAGCAGAACAAATATACCCAGCAAGAGTTAGTAGACTCAGGACAAAACAATAAAACACACACAGTTAGTAAGGGAAATAATTCACCAGAATCTCACTGAAAATTAATTTGGAATTGACTCAAAACTACGTGGTAAGGAGTTCCACAATTGCACGGTAATGGCTCTCTTCAGCACTCTTACACGTGGCCCAAAGCGTCTCACAAAATGAACAAGGTACCAGGAATTACGCCACCTCAGCAATACCTGTCCACGCTCACACGCAGCCTCAAGCGTTTCACAAAATGAACAAGGTACCAGGAATTACGCCACCTCAGCAATACCTGTCCACGCTTGCGCTCCAATTCTCAAACTAAACACATAAACCAATACAGTCTTATTTCAACTGTCCAAAATCCAATTCACATAGACATATAGATAGACAAAGAACCCTAAAAGCTCCCTTAGCTTTATCAGAGAGTCTCCTTTATCCTAATTACTTCACACAATTATACTCTCTGTCGTTGGCCAACTTATACTAAGTGAGATTCGCAGAAACAAAGAATGAAAGAATGAAAACCAGAGAACAACCAAACCCCTTATTACCTCAATTACACTGCATTTACCAGCACTTACACTGAGCAAATTAATTCACCACACTCCCCCTAAATACAAGTTTCAGCTAAATAAAAGAGCTAAAATGCTCTTACCTCTTAGTGCGCGCGCAGGGAGTGCAGGAAATTTGTCCGTTCAGCTGGCTCCAGTCAAAAATATTCCAAATCCTCTAATATGTAAAATTAACTAAAACCACAAAAATTGATCATTTATCAAAACCCAAAACCATCCTCTGCTACCAATTAACCGATAAATTGAGTGTTGGGTGACAAATGATCAACTAGCCAAGTTCTCAAGTCTAACAAAGTTTATTTAGAAAAGAGTTTGGTTCTCCTCAGGCCTCACCAGCTGGTATCTGTACTTCTGCTTTTAGAGAATAATCAATGCAAGTCAGAGAGATACAGACCCCGAGCGCAGGGTTCAACGTGCTTTTATAATTTTGCCCACACCCTCTGAGTTCTTTGTTCTCATGGTCTGTTCAAACCAGTCCTAATTAATTGTTGCTTTCTCAGCACCATTGACCTTGTCCTAGGCACCGAACCGGCCTTATCGGTATAAGGTATTTAGGGAGTTCTTCTATGGAGTTGTGTGCTACCAATTATCTGTTCACTCCCTACCTGTAGCTATTCACACCGACCTTGCACCAACTTAATTGGAACTCACTGTTTTACTTTGCTACAACCTTCACTTTGCTAATTGGTGGGGTGTCCAATTTTAATTATTCTAACAGTACCAAAGCATTTTGGAGACAATGGAACACTAAGGGCTTGAACTCACCTTCATCTGGTATCTTCTCACACTGATCTTTCCAGAATTCTTCTATTTTCTCTCTCAGCTGAGATACAGACTTTATAACATCATGAAATGAGAGGAAAGGACTGATTGTGATGGCGGCTGATTCTGCAGATCCAGCAGGAGCCGAGAGAGACTGAAAATTCTACATCCAGACAGATAATGTTCACAGAGAAACAACAAGATGATGATGAATCACAAATGATGGATGACAGACATGAAGCACAGAGTGATGTTTCTCCTAATAACATTAACAGTATTTCATGATCTCTCGGAAAAGCTGATTCTGATTCTCACAATTTCTCAGAACCCCGAGTGTTACGACTTTATGGGTCATAATGTGTTTTGTGTAGGGGGGTTTCCCTATGTTACAGATTTGTGGAAGATGTACGCAGATGCACAAAGCTACCACCAGGGGGAGATGCCTATTAAAAGAAGACCTCTGGGAAGACAGGAGAGGATGCTTTGCTTGTGATGGGTTTTCTGTTGCGTTTCTGGCTCTTCCGAACATGTTTGAAAGAATGCTAACAATAATCGAGTTTAAGGGAACTCATTTCTTAATGAAAGACATCAAGTTTAGGGGACGTCAAGTTACAAAGTACTGCTGTATTTTATTACTTGGACTGGTGCAGCAATAATATAATTATATTTAGTTCTGTTACCTGGAGGAAATGGACGGGATCCTCTGTGTGTAAAAGCTGTTCCAGTTCAGCATCTTTCCTCTTCAGCTCAACAATCTGCTGCTCCACCTGTTTCAGGACATTTTCAGCTTAACTTACTTCTGCTGTCTCTCGATCTCTGATCAGATCTTTTAGCTCAGAGCATCTTCTGTTTATTAAGTTGATTAGTTCAGTACAGATTCTCTCAATGTTCTCCACTGCTGTCTGTGCAGAACACTATTAGAAGATTCAGAAAGAGGAAATGTTTCTCAGTTTGATATTTGTCCATTTAATGTAGTGATCTTCTCAAGTCTTATACAGTAATTTATGTTTAAGCATCTAGATACAGAGCAACAATCAATAATCTTTTTTAAGTGGCTCAGTCAAAGTCCTAATCTGATCTTATCACCCTTATAATTATTAGCACAACCTCAGAATTACTGTACAGCATCAATCACCAACTAACCAGGCAGAATATCTCATTTTTAATGGAGATTGGTTTAATGGAGAAGAGTCGGACTGATCCTGAGAGCTTTTTGTTTATAAAACTCACCTTGTGAGACTCCACAGCGTTTATCAGCTCACAAAGTTCCTTCTCTCTGTTCTGGATTTTCTCTTGGAATTTTCTCTGGATCTCCAGCAGCTGCTTCTACACAGAATGACAATTCAGAAGTTACTTGTATTGTGTACGAGCACCACATAAACAACTTCAGTGTAAATGATAATGAGTTGTTACTTGTTCAAGAGAGCTGTATAATATTTGTACCTGTTTCTCAGTTCTTTCTGCTGCAGCTGATATTGTATCATGTCCTTTATGATGATCCATGGTACACATCAGGCAGATACGCTGCTGATCAGTACGACAGTAAACCTCCAGCAGTTTATTATGCTGAGAGCAGATCTGATCCTGGAGTTGTATGGAGGCTTTAACCAGCTTGTGATTCTTATAAGAAGGAATTTGATAATGAGGCTGAAGGTGAGTTTCACAGAAAGGGGCCAAACACACCAGACAGGATTTAACTGCTTTGGATTTTCTCTCTGTACAGGAATCACACTCCACATCTTCAGGTCCAGCAGGAGGTGGAACTTGGGATTCTCTCTTTTTCAGATTCTCTACAACATTTGCCAGAATAATGTTTTTACTCACAACAGGTCTTGGAGTGAGGGTTTTTCTACACTGTGGACAGCTGTATGTTCCCTTATCATCCTCCTGATCCCAGCAGTTATTAATACACACCATACAGAAACTGTGTCCACAGTGTGTAGTTACTGGATCCTTCAGTGTTTCCAGACAGACTGAAAAGCTGAACTCATCCTGAGTTACTGAATTTTTTGACTCAGCCATTTTTCTACATGTAAACAAAAACACCAGTAAACACAGCAAGTTATTTACAGCAGCTCAGACTTCCTGGTTTAGTTCGTGAGCGTTATGTTCATGTTTACGATTCTTAATTTTTGGTAATTAAAAAAAAATCTTTGATTATCTATTGTATTTCTGCTGTGGGACTTATATATGACACTAGTTAACTACTACAACCTTCATTTTATCAAAACTTGTTTTTCTTAATTTTTGCTAATTTTCTACATTTTATTATTGCTGTACCTTTACTGTAGTACATTTTATGATTCGTTACTGTACCCATGCTGTATGACTTTCATAATGTGGTTGTAGTAACTAGTACATGTGACTAGTTAACTGCTACATCCTTGGTTATATAAAAACATTATGCTTTTTTGTTTTACTTTTAATTCTTTATTACTGTACCCATACTGTAGGGTTTGTTTCTGTAATTTAAGTGTAGTGGGTGGTACATGTCACTAGGTAACTATTGCATTGTTTATTATATTGAAATAATTGTTTGTAGAATTGTTGACACTCTATTTTGTTACTGTACCCATACTGTAGGACTTTATACAGTTGTATTGAATGGTACATGCCACTGGGTAATAACTACACCTCGGCTTCATGCACTTTGTAGACGCTCCCTTAGCACTTCCTTAGCATTTCAATAACACAGTAGGTACAATAACACCGGAAGTGCGTGTTACCTTACCTGCTGTCAATCAAACTGTTTCTCAGCGGTAAAGTGAACGGAGTTTGTGATGGTGACGATAAACAAGGTTTTGTCTAGTTTGTGGAAATCATTTTATCCAGTTGACCCGCTATTGTTTTTCTTGGTGAAAGTTATTAGATTGTTTGTGCAGATGTTTAGACGTGGCGTGTGCATCTCTATCTACTGTCTGCTTTTCTAAACATCTAAGGAATTCCCACAAGAAAAACAAAAGCGAAATAATGAAAATAATTAACACAAAATGGACAAAACATTGTTTATTAGGGACGGAACATTTGATACCAAGGCTTTAATAAAGCAATAAGCCACGAGAGGCCATACGTTACTGTGATTTTAGCACGGGGATGACGTTTTGGCACGACGCGAAGCGGAGTGCCTAAAACTTCTTTCCCCGTGCTAAAATCGTAACAGTAACATACGGTCTCGAGTGGCTTATTGCTTTTATAAAACGGCGGTCAACATAAAATATAATAAATACAACAATGTTTAATTCATAAATGTATTTATTGTGTATAAACTTACAATAAAGCATTCTTCCGCGACGCAAAATAGTTCGATTAACAGTGTTGCTAGGCAACATGAGGGCGAAAATAACATTAAATTTTTATTTTCAGTGGCGTATTAATATGGAATGATGTGAGGTGGTCATAGGTGTAAGTTTATCGGGGATTTTACAACGGCTTCGAACGCGGCTCAGCCAATCAGATTTTAGGACCGGAACTATCCGTTTTATAAAGCTTGTTTTACTTTTGTAACACTTGACTCAGTGTATCGGAGCTCGTATTAAACCAGCAGGAGAATGTGCGGGACTGATGAAGCTTTGGCGCTGTGTTTTATCTCACTCGCTATATAAGAGACAATCAAACCAGGGTTACCCACCGTCCTGTAAAATACAGAATCATTATTTATTTGGAGACTAAACGTGGTGTTCAGTATTGAACTGATACGCGCTTTGTTCTGTATTTTTATCAATGGGAGACAGTGTGATGTGTATAAAACAGAAGGAAACTGCTGCTACTGTGGGAATTATATTAAGTAGTGTTCACTTTTATTCTTAGTAACGGTGTGTGTGCGCTGGTTATAGCAGCATAACCTGTTTAATACACCGCTGTATGAGTAGCACAGTGGGCAGAGTGCGTTGTTTTGCCTAAAATATGGTTCTGATTTATCATTATAAAGAATAAAAATAATAAATGTTAAACACCATAAATAAAACCTTTGTTCTCATGACTGTGTAAGGTGCCCCCCCCCTTCCCAGGTATTTTCAGCACAATCAGGAAAAAAGCTTCAAAAGCTTAAATGAGGCTTCATCTGCACTCCGCCCACTGTGCTACTCATACAGCGGTGTATTAAACAGGTTATGTCGCGCACACACCACGTTACTAAGAATAAAAGTGAACACAGCAGTTTCCTTCTGTTTTATACACATCACACTGTCTCCCATTGATAAAAAAACGGAACAAAGCACGTATCAGTTCAATACTGAACGCGGCGTTTAGTCTCCAAATAAAGAAGGATTCTGTATTTTACAGGACGGTGGGTAACCCTGGTTTGATTGTCTCTTATATAGTGAGTGAGATAAAACACAGCGCCAAAGCTTCATCAGTCCGCACATGCTGCTTTAATATAAGCTCTGATACACTGAGTCCAGTGTTACAAAAGTGAAACAAACTTCAGAGCCTTGGTATCAAATGTTCCATCCCTAATAAACAATGTTTTGTCCATTTTGTGTTAATTACTTTCATTATTTTGCTTTTGTTTTTCTTGTGGGAATTCCTTAGATGTTTAGAAGAGCGGACAGTAGATAGAGATGCACAGGCCACGTCTAAACATCAGCACAAACAATCTAATAACTTTCCACAAGAAAAACAATAGCGGGTCAACTGGATAACATGATTTCCACAAACTAGACAAAACCTTGTTTATCGTCACCATCACAAACTCCGTTCACTTTACCGCTGAGAAACAGTTTGATTGACAGCAGGTAAGCAACACGCACTTCCGGTTTATTGTACCTACCTTTTCCGTCAGAAATGTGCAGCCGAGAAGTGCAAAACAAATTTACATTTTAGAAAACAAAATTACATATGCCAAAACAAATGTACAAGTGCTGAAACACTTTTACATATGCCAAAACAAATTTACAAACACTGGGTACCCAAACACTTGTAAATTTGTTTTTGCTTTCGTTGTAAATGTTGTTTTTGTTTTTTTGTAATTTTGTTTTCTGAAATGTAAATTTGTTTTGCACTTCTCGGCCACCGTATAGAAGTGTCCATTGCTTCAATGACCTCAATGTGAACAGCGCTGGTGCTCATACACGTAAAAAGTATTGCCCAGCACTTTGCCTGGCCTCCATTTGTTCGACTCGCAGTGGCAATCCATAGCCAAAGACGTCAAGGCCAGTGTTGGTAAATGGTGGTGATGTGGTGACTTGCTCTTCAGGAAGATCTGACATCAACTGCTTTTCTGTCCTGCCATGGAACTTCTGTAGCGTAGTAGTGTAGTTCATCACTTTGAGACCAATTTCGCTGTCTGTTTCAGGGTCAACCAACTCATACGCATCTTCTGCTGTGGCATAGCTGTGAATTTTATACAGAGATGCTGGTCCAGTGAGCCATGAGGTGTTGGTTAGATGAGGTGCTGGGACAGAACTTGTGGCATGAGCTGCAGGATTGTGCTCTGTGGGCACGTAGTGCCATTGCTCTGGGCGTGTGGACTGTTTGATCCTCTGCACTCTGTTGTGGACGTAAACATGAAAGCGTCTAGACTCATTGTATATGTAACCAAGTACCACCTTACTGTCAATGAAGAAGGTCACTGCATCAGGCTTGAAGTCAATCTCTTGCACTGTGAGCTCTGCTAACTCTACTGCCAACACTGCTGCACACAATTCTAACCTCGGGATAGTAGGTACAGCTTGAGGTGCAAGTCTCGCCTTCCCTAGGATGAAGCCAACGTTGACTTGACCATTTTTGTCTGTCGTCTCGATATAAGCAACTGAACCTATTGCCCTTGTGGATCCATCTGTGTAGATACAGATTTCCCTCCTTTTTGCTTCACAGAGAGAGTTTGCTGTATATGTACGAGGAATTGGAATTTGTTGTAAATCTAGCAAGGAGTCTATCCAAGCCTCCTACTCACCATATTTGTCTTGTGGCAGGGGTGTGTCACAGTCTCCAACCTCTGTAGAGAGCTCTCTTAATAAAAATCTTCCCTGTATAGTAACAGGAGCTGCTATGCTAAGGGGATCAAAAAGACTGTTGATCGTGGACATGACTCCACGACGTGTGAAGGGTTTATCGCCAATTGACTCTTGGAAAGTAAATGTATTGGAATCAACTTTCCGAATTAAACCAAGGCTGCGTTGTGTGTGAACAATTTTTCCATCAAAGTCTAAGTCTTTAATGTTCCTGGCATGGTCAGCAGAGGGAAAAGTCTTCAACATGTCCAAGCTGTTTGAAGCAAACTTGTGGAGCCTCAGATTTAATTCTGCAAGGGATGTTTGCACCTTCTTAAGCAGATCAGCAGCTTCCGTCTCTGTTCTCAATGAAATGAGTCCGTCGTCCACATAGAACTGCCGCTCTATGAACTGCGTAGTGTCAGGGTTGTACTGAGGTTCACCTTTTCTTGCAGCTCTCTTCAGGCAGTAAATAGCTACCGATGGTGAAGGGCTATTTCAGAACACATGGACCTTGATTCTGAACCCCATGATGTCTTTGTTGGGGTCATTGTCACGGAACCAGAAGAATTGCAAGTAATCTCGATGGTCTTCCCTCACGATGAAACAATGTAACATCTTTTGTATGTCTGCTGTCACAGTAACACGTTCGTTTCTGAAACAGATAAGAATGCCCAGCAGACTATTATTTAAGTCTGGTCCTGTAAGGAGGACGTTGTTAAGGGACACGCCATTGTACTGCACACTAGAGTCAAACACGACTCTGATCTGATCTGGTTTCTTTGGATGGTAAACAGCAAAAATCGGGAAATACCAGCATTCTTTTGTGCCTTTCAATAGATGTGCAGGCTCGGCATGGTCACTATCAAAAATATTCAGAGAAGGAAGCTACTGATCTGCTTAAGAGGACGCAAGCATCCCTTGCAGAATCAAATCTGAGGCTCCACAAGTTTGCTTCAAACAGCTTGGAAGTGTTGAAGACTTCTCTCTCTGCTGACCATGCCAAAGACGTTAAATAATTTTTCTGAAATGGATGCCCCATCACAGTTCTTTTTCAGTCTGGAGAAAAAAATGGTCAGAGCAAGATCATTTATTACCTCCGCTCTGCTAATGGTAGGAAGCTCACTGACCCTACAGAGATTAGAAAGAGAGCTGTGGAATTTTATTCTGAGCTCTATTCCTCTGTGCGGATGGAGGACCAGTCGGCACAGCAGAGGTTTCATGAGGGCTTGCCACAAGTGCCACCTAAAGTTAATGAGGAGTTGGCAGGGCCAATGACCATGCATGAGCTGCAAAGGGCACTGCAAGACATGGCCAGTGGGAAGGCTGCAGGTATTGATGGTCTGCCTGTAGACTCTTATAAGTCATTCTGGGAGGTGCTTGCTGTACTCAATACGTGATGGTTGTGTGACGTGAAAATGTAAATCAATTCCTGTTAAAACTCAAACTCTGATCCTGTTCTGTTCGAGTGCGGATCTGTTCCGTGTCTGTGTTTGTAGTTTTGTTGATAATTGAAGTTGATGAACGCAGGTGGGTTTATACATTTCCACACTTCTGTACATTACTGTGTATTGTTACTTTATATAGTTAAAATTGTTGATTTGATTTAAACACACTTGTTTTGAACATGACGCTCACAAACTAAACCACCTGCTGTAAATAACTTGCTGTGTTTACTGATGTTTCTGTTTATGTGTAGAAAAAGGTGTTTTGAAAAGGGAAATTGTTTTTCATTGTTTTACACCGTGTACGAGACGGCTAAGGTACTGGACTAGTAATCCAGAATATATGGCTCTATGCAGGAAGCATTATGTAAAATCACTGATGGAGTTATACATTTTGCTGATCTGTTGAAGTGAATTAGTTTTGATGTACATGATGGTTGTGTAAATGTATATCAATCCCTGTAAAAACTCAAACTCTCTCTCTCACCTTTAGTTCAGCATAAATGAAAGTGAAACTGATCTGATCCTGTTCTGTTCGAGTGCAGTAGTTTCGATGTACCTGATGGTTGTGTGACCTGAAAATGTAAATCAATTCCTGTTAAAACTCATGCTCTCTCTCTCTCTCACTTTAGTTCAGCAGAAATGAAAGTGAAACTGATCTGATCCTGTTCTGTTTGAGTGCGGATCTGTTCTGTCTGTGTTTGTAGTTTTGTTGGTAATTTAAGTTTATGAACGCTGGTGAGTTTATACATTTCCACAGTAACCAGTGTTATTTTCCAAGTATTTTCTTCCACAGTCCTGTGTATCTGAGGAGGTGGTAGGGGGACGTCTTTTTTAAGGTCACTGCTAAGTTTGAAAATATTTATTTGTGTTTATTCACCTGTGGTTCCCCAAGGAAGGCGTGTTTTTTTTTAGAAAAAAACTTTTAGAGATATAAGCACAGTGTGACACAGAGCATTTTTTTAATAGTGGGGGTGATTTGAACTGCACGGGGGCTGTTTTAAATAGAAATCACATTCAACCTGACACAGCCTCCAGAAATATATTAAAGAAAGTGTTTGAAATACATGACCTGGTTGATGTGTGGCACATGGATGCACACAAGGGATGGTTATATTTCCATGGCTAGGCTGGACAGGTTTTATTGTTTTAAACATCAACTGCAAATTTTTAAGGAATGTTTAATCACCCCCCTTGGTTTTAGTGATCATAGTATGGTGACAGGGTGGGTTTTATCAATAATGTAAAACCTAGAAGTGCATAGAAGTGCTAGAAGTGGACCTGCTTGCTGTACTCAACAGTAGTCTGGACAGTGGGCTGCTGCCTAAAAAAGGAGACCTCAGTGAGAGAAAGGAGGCCAGTGAGTTTTCTGTGTGCCGACTATAAAGTATATACATACGGATCAGGCATACTGTGTCCCAGGCAGGTCTATCTTTGATAATATTTCAATGATTAGAGATATGCTGGAAGTATCTGTGTGGGTTTTGGACTGGTCTCCCTAGACCAAGAAAAAGCCTTTAATCTGGTGGAACATGATTATCTGTGGGATGCTTTTAATGCTTTTGGCTTCCTGGAGGAGTTTAATTCAGTGGTGAAGGTGCTCTATAGTGACATTGAGAGTGTACTGAAGCCTTTGAGAGTGAGGTCAAACCTTTTCGTTTTGAAAGGGAAATTGTTTTTCATTGTTTTACACTATGTACAAGACTGAACTTTCTGTTTAAAGTTTTAACTTCTCTTTTTACTTGCTTTGATGAATGTTTTACAATACGTGTTTTTTATCTTGGATTTTCATATTGTCAAAAGAAGAAGAAATGTCATCTGCTTAATTTTATTTTGGGACAGGCAAAACTGGCAATATATTCTAGCAGAAAGAGGAAAAAATAGACTCTGGCCAGAACTGTGATGTTTGTTTGTTTTTTACAAGGTTGATAGAGGTAGAGTTAAAACGGGATTTTATATTTTACGATGTCATGAAGTATCATGATGTGTCTGAGGAATGCCACTATTGAGAAAGCATTATGTATAATCACTGATGGAGTTTTAAATTTTGCTGATCTGTTGAAGTAAAGCCATTAGTTTTGGTGTACGTGATTGTGGTTGTGTGAACTGAAAATGTAAATCAATTCCTGTTAAAACTCAAACTCTCTCTCACCTTTAGTTCAGCAGAAGTGAAACTTATCTGATCCTGTTCTGTTTGTGGAAATTTTTTTTTTTTTTTTAAACACACTTGTTTTTAACATGACGCTCACAAACTGGTGGTTTACTGTCAGCAGGAGGTGTACAGATCAGCAGTGTATCTGCATGTTGTGTACCATGGATGATCATAAAGGACATGAAATTGAAACACACTTAATCAGTATTCCAAGTGCACTTGGAGTACATAAAAAATTTAAATATATGTATTCTAGAGTGAAAATATACTTCCACTTCCTAGACCTGATTCTTTGTAGTTCATAGCAAAGCTTATCAGCCATGCTGAGACCTGTAACCATCAAACAGTAGAGGTTTTGAGACTTTTAGCAGACGTGCGACTTTGACATGTCAGTTCTTTATATGTTGAGTTTTACCGCTGCGCCACTTGGGCAGTAATAACAGCTCAATCTGTAATACTGAAGGTATGTAAAATAAACTGTTTAGCTTTATTGTAAGTTCTAGTCACTTTAAAATACACTTGAACTGTATATTTTAACTTGTTCATCCAAACACACTGAATAAATATTCATGTAGTGAATTCCTGGCAAATATAATAATTGCATCCATTAATTACATGCAAAGTAACAGAGTATTAAAAAGTATCTAAATATGTTCTTTAATATTATTTATTTATTTTCCATATTAGAATTAGAGTGCTAAAATATATTTAAAATATACCATATATAAATATATGTATTTATTAAAATTATCATTATAAGTATACCTATAAAAGGTTGGTATTACTACATACAGTATCTCACAAAACTGAGTACACCCCTCACATTTTTGCGAATATTTGATTTTATCTTTTCATGGGACAACACTATAGAAATGAAACTTGCATATAACTTAGAGTAGTCAGTGTACAGCTTATATTGCAGTATAGATTTACTGTCTTCTGAAAATAACTCAACACACAGCCATTAATGTCTAAATAGCGGCAACATAAGTGAGTACACCCCACAGTAAACATGACCAAATTGTGCCCAAATGTTTCGTTGTCCCTCCCTGGTGTCATGTGTCCATGTCCCAGGTGTAAATGGGGAGCAGGGCTGTTAAATTTGTTGTTTTGGGTACAATTCTCTCATACTGGCCACTGGAGATTCAACACGGCACCTCATGGCAAAGAACTCTCTGAAGATATAAGAATTAGAATTGTTGCTCTCCACAAAGATGGCCTAGGCTATAAGAAGATTGCTAACACCCTGAAACTGAGCTACAGCACAATGGCCAAGGTCATACAGCGGTTTTCCAGGACAGGTTCCACTCGGAACAGGCTTTGCAAGAGTTGACTAAAGAAGTTGAGTCCACGTGTTCAGTGTCATATCAAGAGGGTGGCTTTAAAAAATACACACATGCATGCTGCCAGCATTGCTGCAGAGGTTGAAGAGGTGGGAGGTCAGTCTGTCAGTGCTCAGACCAAACACTGCACACTGCATCAACTCGGTGCATGGTCGTCATCCCAGAAGGAAGCTGACGCACAAGAAAGCCTGCAAACAGTTTGCTGATGACAAGCAGTCCAAGAACCTGGATTACTGGAATGCCCTGTGGTCTGACAAGACCGAATTAAACTTGTTAGGCTTAGATGGTGTCCAGCATGTGTGGCGGCACCCTGGTGAGGAGTACCAAGACAACTGTCTTTTGGCTACAGTCAAGCATGAGTGCTGCCGGCACTTGGGAGCTGTGGTTCATTAAGGGGTAACATGAATTCCAACATGTACTGTGACATTCTAAAATAGATCATGCTCCCCTCACTCCGGAAACTGGGCTGCATGGCAGTTTTCCAACACGATAACGACCCCAAACAAACCTCCAAGATGACAACTGCCTTGCTGAGAAAGCTGAAGGTAAAGGTGATGGACTAATTCCAATTGAGCACCTGTGGGGTATCCTTAAGTGGAAGGTGGAGGGGTTTAAGGTGTCTAACATCCACCAGCTCAGTGATGTCTTCATGGAGGAGTGGAAGAGGATTCCAGTAGCAACCTGTGCAGCTCTGGTGAATTTCATGTCCAAGAGGGTTAAGGCAGTGCTAGATAATAATGGTGGTCACACAAAATATTGACACTTTGGGCACAATTTGGACATGTTCACTGTGGGGTGTACTCACTTGTGTTGCAGCTATTTAGACATTAATGGCTGTGTGTTGAGTTATTTTCAGAAGACAGTAAATCTATACTGCTATACCAGCTGTACACTGACTACTCTATGTTACATCCAAGTCTCATTTCTATAGTGTTGTCCCATAAAAATATATAATGAAATATTTGCAGAAATGTGAGGGGTGTACTCACTTTTGTGAGATACTGTATGTCATTACAGTGCTCATAAATAAACATATTGATGAATATATTGCTAGAATCAGGTCTATTTTACTCTAAAATAAATATATTTTACTTACTGTCCCAACTTTTCTGGATGTTTGATTCGTATTAGAGATCATGAAATACTGTTAATGTTATTTGGTGGAACATCACTCTGTGCTTCATCAGCATCTTGTTGTTTCTCTGTGAACATTATCTGTCTGGATGTAGAATTTTCAGTCTCTCTCGGCTCCTGCTGGATCTGCAGAATCAGCCACCATCACAATCAGTCCTGAGAAGTGTGAGAAGATACCAGATGGAGGTGAGTTCAAGCCCTCAGTGTTCCATTGTCTCCAAAATGCTTTGGTACACAAACATCAAACAAAACAATCAAATCCACCAACATGAACATTTTACATCTAACAACATCATTCATTTACTCATTAACCCAGTACTGGTCATGGTCACAGTGAGTCCAGGGTTGAATGAAATACACTCACACTTAATCCGTTACTCAAAAATAAAGTATTTTTACACAAACACTGGGAGAACATGTCAAATATTTATTTACTTTTAATTTTAACTGTTAATTGTACTGTTACTCTTTCGTCAATGAAGAATGTCCAGATACCTCCTGAACATGAAATCAGAGATGATTTTCTACAATGTAAGTTTCTCACAAACACACAAACATACACAGTGCAGTGAAAAAGTATTTGCCCAAGAGTACACACATGTCTATGTGTAGTGTTTGTGTAATGTATGTGTGAATATCTAGTGTTTGTGTAGTGTGTATGCAGTGTTTGTGTGTTTGGTGTTGAATAGTGTTGCACCGTATCTTTGGTTGTGCAGTGTTTCTGTGTATTTGTATGTGGGTGTGTGCAGTGTTTCTGTGTTTTTGTGTGTTTGGTGTTGAATACTGTTGCTCTGTATCTTTGGTTGTGCTGTGTTTCTGTGTTTGTGTGTCTAGTGTCACACTCTCTCACACACATACTTAGACATACACACACTGTACACACACTACACACACACACTGTACACACACACTCTCTCTCTCTTCTATGTTAATTGGTTTATTTTGTGTTTCCTCTCCAGATGTTTGTCGGTTCACACTGGATCCAAACACAGTAAATAAAAACCTCCGTCTGTCTGAGGAGAACAGAGTGGTGACCCGGAGTGAAACATTACAGTCGTATCCTGATCATCCAGATAGATTTGATATTTACTCTCAGGTTCTGTGTAGAGAGAGTGTGAGTGGATGCTGTTACTGGGAGGTTGAGTGGAGTGGGAATTATGGGGTTTTTATAGCAGTGTCATATAAAAGCATCAGCAGGAAGGGATTCGGGGTTAAGTGTTGGTTTGGATGTAATAATCAGTCCTGGAGTTTGTTCTGTTCTCCATCCAGATTTTCATTCTGGCACAAATACATCGAGACTAAAATTCCCATAATGCCGAGTTCCTCTAGAATAGGAGTGTATGTGGATTACAGGGCAGGAACTCTGTCCTTCTACAGCGTCTCTGATACAATGAAGCTCCTCCACAGAGTTCAGACCACGTTCACTCAGCTCCTCTACCCAGGGTTTGATGTTGATTATGGATCAGAAGTGAAACTGTCAGATTTAACAAATTAAATGTAAAATTTACATGAAAGTGTAACATTAAACTGTTTGGGTGATTTTAGAATTTGTGAGGCAGTGATACATTTATGGAGATTTTCTTTTCCTAGGCTGTTTAGTACATTAAGCCACATGAGGTGTTTTAGACTCTCCTGGAGAAGCTGATTCTCACCTGATTTCTCCTGAGCTGTAAAACACAAGTTTAAAAGTGAAACCAGCACATGGTGAGGAATAATACAGCAGAACTTAGATACGTGTGGATGGTTTCAGAGGGGATTTAATTCTTTCACAGAAATAGTTATTTGTATTGTGGTACATTTGTTCAGCCTTCATCAGTTTATCTCTGCTCATTCAGCCTACAGCAGTTTATACCCGCCCACTTATCTACCAGTAACCTCCAGGATGAGCCTGTACAGAGAGAGAGATTTGATTTATAAAATTACATTTTGTTACAATGTGCAAATATACAATTTACTTTAAAAAAAAAAAAAAACGATTTTGTACAGGAAGCAAATATAACAGTAACATTAAAATTTAAAGTGCAAGTCATTCTTGATTAAAGTGCATAATGCTTTTCTACAACACCATGTTTTTACATTATTTAATGTCATGCATCAGTTTATAAAAATGATAATGTATCAATATTTTACACTTAACCAGAGCATAAAATAAAACTACTGCATCATGTCCAGGTTGTTTTTCTATCTTATTCTTCTTGCTGCTATAAATGCTCATGTTGGCTTGATCTAGAATAGAATTTAGTAGAATCAGTAAAATCTGTATGATGTGGTAATATCAGATTTTTTGACCATGTTGGAAAAATGATAAGGTAATCATATTACTTTTATTTACAAAAGTATCACAAGAGGGCGACATCAGAAAGAGTTCAAATCAAATTGTTATCAAACGCCACCTTTACATTCATAAAGAACACTTACTCTAGTACTTTTAAGACATTTTTTCTGTAGGAATTGGAAATGATGGCATGGCAAACCTACGTAAAGTGAAATATACAGTATAAATGTCTCAGCCTCATAAAGTCAGTAGTAAGTTTTCTTTAAGTGTCTGGTGGGGTGATTTGGTAATACAGTTTTTAACAACTGTTTACACACATTTTTAAAAACTTTTTTTTTTTTATAAAACTCTACACACAAAACCCACAATTGCTCACATAAAATGCAAAATGCCTCAAATCTTCAGCAAAATGACACACAACATTCAAAATGTCATAAACACATCTCAAAAGCAAGCATTGACCTCACATTGCAAACACTTTTGTCATAATATGACATTTTGGATACATCATGTACACACTGTTGTTTAAAACCTAAAGCTCTTCTGTCTTTCATGGGATTCTATGTTTATTACCATACAAATGTGCAGAGAGAAGGTGAAATATACTCACAACACACAGAAGCAGTATTGAAACCAAAAACATTTATTTTTTCCAAATCACTTGCTGCTCTGAATAAAATATTTGTACAGCACATAAGAAGAAAAAAAATCACATGTAGTTGGACAGAGACCAAACACATCTATGAAAAAGCTGATTTCAAACAAATAATTTTATTTTTTACCAAAAAATTAATTCTGTGTGTGTGTGTGTTGGTTGGGGGGAGGGTAGGGGTTGGGTGTGTGTCTAGGCTTCATCTCTCCTCCGGGCTGGCTCCTCCAGGCTCGAACTCCTTGTGGTCTGCCAACTCCAACTCTCCTGGCTCTCTCTGCGTTGTCATTCATTGTTCAAAACAGACATCTTGACATGTGACCTATGCTAAGCCAATGATTCATTGGTGTTCAATAAAGTAATGAGTGTTTGCACATGTGAGGAGTGAGAGTGAAGCACTGGTGATTTAGTGTGGCATTTTGATAGGTTGTGTTTGAAAAAAGAAATCAAGTTACTTCCTGTTTGATTTTTGTGTATTAGGTAGAAAATTGTGTGTGGAGATTTGCAAAATGTGTTTTAGGAAATTGAAAACTGAGTCAGACACTGAGAATTAGTGTATGGTTTTGCAGATTTGGTGTGGGGTTATGGTGTTTGAAAAACATGTTTAGAAAGTTGAGTGACAAGCAAATATTTAGTGTGTAAGCAGTTGAAAAAAACTGTAACACTATTTACTGATATGACACGTGTGTGCACAGTTTTTACCTGTAGTGTGTTAACGATGACAATAGTGCGTTTGTTGTGTTTAATCTTTGCGGCATGTGTGTGCCATTTTACATCAAAGTGCTCTACCATGAGAAATGTGTGTTAGTCAGTGAGAATGTGTTTAGAGTTTTGCAAAAAGGTTGAATCAGGTGTGAAACGGTTTTAAACTAGGAGAAAATGGTTTAAGGTTTTGTGAAAAGAGTAAATAATTCAATAATTTTTGACAGTTGACAGACGTGTTCCAAGAATGGGGTTTAGTGTTTTATCGACTGAGAAAAACTGTAAACTATTAGTAATTGTATATATTTTTTATAATCGTTTTAGATCTCACAAGGGCGGCACGGTGGCTAAGTGGGTAGCACTGTCGCCTCACAGCGAAAATGTCCTGGGTTCGATCCCCGGGTGGGGTGGTCCAGGTCCTTTCTGTGCGGAGTTTGCATGTTCTCCCCGTGTCTGCGTGGGTTTCCTCCGGGTGCTCCGGTTTCCTCCCACAGTCCAAAAACATGCCACTAGGCTAATTGGAGACACTGAATTGTCCCATAGTTACCTAGCCGCTGGGATGCACTGACCAGTGCATTGTAGTGCCAGTCCCAAGCCTGGATAAATAGGGAGGGTTGTGTCAGGAAGAGCATCCGGCGTAAAAACTGTGCCAAATCCCGCCGGCGACCCCTAAAAAAGGGAAGAAGCCGGAAATGCCGACCCCGTAACCGAAAAACGGGACAAAAGGCTGAGGAACAAGAAGAAGAAGTTTTAGATCTCACAAAAGAAAATTTATTAGTAACACTTTAAATACTAAAATGTCTGAATTTTACTTCTACTCTTTTCTGTTCTTTCCTCTCCTGTTTTCTTCTTCTATTGTCACTCCAGCTCAAGCCTACATACAAATACATGGACTGTGAGTTTAGTCCCATTTAACAACCACGGACACATTTGCTGACATCGGATTCAAAACCAAACTCTCATCACACAGAGGACTCGGATGGACTTTACAGTGTAACAAATACATTTGTTCATCAATAAAGAAACACTTGTCTCCTGACCTCTCAACTGGTCTTGGTCAATTAATCACCTCCATGATAAGAAAACACCTGAACTACCACAATAGTATTTATTTATTTTTAAATGTTATTTCAGTTCAGTCTGTATTAGGATTTATATGAACTGGGTTTTATGCACTAGACGATGGTGGGATAATTAAATGTAAATATGAGTATTTCTTTTAACAAAGGAGTTTAGCTACCACTAATTTGGTCTATAGATAAACACAAAGAACAAAGACTCATGATGATAGAACAATGCAACACTGTTCAGTCCACAGCCCTCCATTCACACCTTCTCATGTACATTCTGGTTAAGGACGGTTCATTATTAGCTAAGTGGAAATCATCTAAAGACTAGAATTTTGGAGTGTAGACCTAGAAGTGTTAAAGTAAGAGACTATTCATTAATGAAAACTTAGCATTCATAATATTGTAGTGAGTGTGGAGGTGGGGCTTCTGATTGGAGCGAGGCTGCACCTGTGGGTGATAAAAGAGGAGCGTGTGGGAGACGCGAGAGAGAGGAGAGAAGCCATTGTAGTATACGGATGAATGAGCGTCTGGGCGGCTGGAGGAGTTCGGTGCTGGTTCGGGAGGGTGTCGTTCGCTGTTGTTAGAACAGCCGGCGATGAAGATAGTTAGCTAGGTGGTTTAGCTGTTCCTGTGTGAGGAGGGGAGGCACAGCTGCTTCCTGTAGAAAGATAGGTCGGGGGTTAGGAGTTCCGCCGCCTATTATTCAGAGTCCAACCTGTGTGATTTCTAGACAACGGACAACGCTACAACCACGGACCTTAAAAAGGGAAGCTGGTGAACGGGAGTCCAACTTGTATGATTTCTTAATAACGGACAACGCCACAAGCTCAGACCCCGGGGGAGGGTCTCGCCGGCGGGCGAGTTAAGTAACGTTTTTATATTGTCTTTAGTGTTTGTGTTATGTGTATTTTAATAATTAATAATAGGGGAGGTAGGGTTGTTGGCGGGTAGGTTCGGGGATAAGTTAAAAGACCCGTTGGTGTTTCAGGTTTGCCTTTAAATGAATTTTGTAGTGGTGGTTTTCTAGAGTGAATATTTATTAACTCCTTAAGTGTCGTGGATGTGTTTTTAGCGTGCAGTGAGTTACACGGGTGGGTTAGCTTGGCTATCTTCTGGATAATACTTGTCCGATTTACCTGAACCTCTTTTCCTTGTAATTAAGTGGTTAATAAAGATGAACTGAGTAACTTATCTCCGTTGCGTGTGTGGTTGTTCCAGTCCCTGATCCGGACCTTACCGGTTTAATAAAGGTGGTGGCAGCATTACGCTACCTAGTTACATCTAAAGTTTATTACAATATGAAGAATTTATGCAAACACCATAAAGACCAGGGTAAAATTCTTCCACTTGAAAGTAAAAGTTGTTCTGTGTTTACTAAAGTAGATTAAACTTGAATAAAGAACAAAAACAGATTCAGATCTGAGGTTGGTACATTACACCACATTACATTTGATGATTAAATAGAGCTGAGGACAAAGACCCAAGACGAGTTAAAAGCTCTGCATTGGTCAATCATCAGCCAACTATTCACACCTTCTTGTGTGAAGTACTAGCTCATTATCTATGGAACATGTGCAAATGAACTAGATGGAGCCACAAAGCATGATGGGTGAAGTCTAACTACACCTATTTATCTCAGCAGAGAAGTTATTTACATTTAATCCTAAACACAAACAAGGAATTGAAAGGCTATTCTGTAAAGTGAAATGACATGAACTTAGATAAAGCTTTTATGATAAGAATCTAAGTCATGTAAAATGCTGTATGTATATTTGTGTGAATTAGTTTCTACTGTATATGAGGAACAATAAGAAAACTAGAAGAGGAAACACCCACCTATAGATTTATCTGTATTTATGGTGTAGAAATATGTGAACTGTTGGATTTACTGA
Source organism: Trichomycterus rosablanca (assembly GCF_030014385.1). Classification (NCBI taxonomy): domain Eukaryota; kingdom Metazoa; phylum Chordata; class Actinopteri; order Siluriformes; family Trichomycteridae; genus Trichomycterus; species Trichomycterus rosablanca. The sequence goes on along the minus strand of NC_086001.1, from coordinate 23,174,684 downwards.
AGCACTTTCTACATTCTGAGCAGTGATACGAGCTCACTGAGGAAACATAAAGATTAATAAAGGGAAGGAAACAAAACCTGAAAATAAGAGCTTTACCTTCCGTTCAAATCCTGTTCAAACTGCTGAGAATGAGAGCAGTTCATAACTACAGGAACACAGACTGTACTTGTACTCGTTCTGTTCACCTCCAGCAGCAACTGGAACCAACGCCAAACAATTCAACTCTACGCAGGGATGCCAAGTATCCAGCACAAATATCCAGCTCAAAGTCTGTCTAAACCCGCCCTTCACATGCTAAAACTAGCAGACCTTGTTCATAGGTATGTGAGCGCAATTCCTCATTAAAAACATTTTGTACGGTTTGCAATGAAAGCTTTTAGACAGCCGTGACACATTTTGAAAGTAGCCCAAATTGGCGGGAAAATCGCAAGAGTTTCCAGGTTCAGTCTAATGTCTGGTCTAAAATCAACAATCAAGCTGAAACTAGCCCAGAATCCAGGGTGTCACAGATATTGGTGAAATGGCAAATGAATGATCAATGTACTACTAGTGAATCTTTTATTATTAATAATAATATACTTTCATTTTACATTACGATTGATACTTTTTTGTGTTGTATTTTGTTTACATTGGTATTACAGCTAGTAATATTTTATCATTAAACTATTAGTCATTTTATAATCATCATTTTACATCTGGCCCGCAAGACATCCCCAACCGGCCCGCATGAGTGTTTGTGGCAATTAAAAATTAGATGTAAATAAATGTACATCAAACATGCATTACAACAGGATTGATTTTGACGGGAGCGCTATATCTTTAAATTACCGTAAGTTTTGATTTACATGTGTGTGAGTGTTTCCAGCTTCACCGTAATGTGAACAGAACTGAGTGTGACTGACGGTGGAGTTTTTAACAAGACATGAACTTCTGAGGTATTTATTAACTGAAATCAGGTGTAACGCTGGTTAAGAATCAGAATTTAGGCTCTAAATCGCTGTTACGATACTAAACAGAAATATAAGAACATTTTTACTCTGCCTACTTCTAATTTTCTGATTGTAACGTCTAAACATTAACAGCTTATAAGAACTGTACAATTTACTGCTTTTCATAAAGAGTGGGCAGTCGTAGCATAGTGGTTAAGGTACTGGACTAGTAATTAGAAGGTTGCTGGTTCAAACCCCACCACTGCCAGGTTGCTGCTGATGGACCCTTGAGCAAGGCCCTTAACCCTCAATTGCTCAGACTGTATACTGTAACTGTATTGTAAATCGCTTTGGATAAAGATATCTGCTAAATGCTGAAAATGTAAATAAAGAGATAAAATTAATATTGAGCAGAATTAAGTTCACCTTATTGATCCGGCCATCCACAACAGTCCCAGTTTTTTATGTTGTTTCTTGGAAAATTTAATTGCCCACCCCTTATTTTAACCCTGTTTTACGGTACTGATCACATGGTAAATGCTAAAAGTTTTATGCACATTTAAACCCTATTTTTTGGTACCCTTACACTTTATAATAAAGGCCTTTTATATTGTCACATTTCTAGAATGTATTTGTAACCTACATGTTGTGTACTATCATTATAAAGTGGAATTATTCTGTGGAAACAAGTAGATTCCTTTTAGTAACAATAACAATTCATGTAATCAAGATTATTCCATTTAATAACAATCTAAATTAAAACAGGAATGAGCTTAGATTATGTTTTAGTTTACTTCAAATTTAAAGTAAAATCATAATGTCCAGTTATTACCAACCCTTTTATTTTAAACCCTGAAATTCTATCCTAAATAGTTCCGCCAGGCGCTTTTACCGTAATGTTTAGTATACGCACATCTTCACAAACAATGTGGGAGCTGATTTGATTGAGCATTTTGAAGTGGAGGCTTGGCCACAGTAGTAAATCAAACAGTTCACAGACACACAAGTACACAGTAAATATTTCTACACCATAAATACAGATAAATCTATAGGTGGGTGTTTCCTCTTCTAGTTTTCTTATTGTTCCTCATATACAGTAGAAACTAATTCACACAAATATACATACAGCATTTTACATGACTTAGATTCTTATCATAAAAGCTTTATCTAAGTTCATGTCATTTCACTTTACAGAATAGCCTTTCAATACCTTGTTTGTGTTTAGAATTAAATGTAAATCACTTCTCTGCTGAGATAAATAGGTGTAGTTTGACTTCACCCATCATGCTTTGTGGCTCCATCTAGTTCATTTGCACACGTTCCATAGATAATGAGCTAGTACTTCACACAAGAAGGTGTGAATAGTTGGCTGATGATTGACCAATGCAGAGTTTTGAACTGGTCTTCGGTCTTTGTCCTCAGCTCTATTTAAGGACTAAACTCTAGACTTGTAGCTGAGTCACTTGGTAAGAAGGATCTTCTGCACGTTCTTCATTAGAAACGACCTGCTGGAGACACCAGCTTTGTTAAAGTAGCTGCCAGGATTCTAACAGGAAGGTAAAGGGTTTTCTTGTTTGTTTCTTTTACATTTATGTTGCATTTGTTGTTCTTTTTATTTTATGATGTTATTTAATATTATCAGGTTAATATATTCAGACAGTTTAAAATAGCTTTATGCTCATAATTGTGGTGATTTATGAAGCCTTTTTTACTCCCAGCACACCAAAGATTTACACTTGTGAGCTAATTATTAGTCCTGTCATGAACTGGATTAGATTTGCTTGGTGCAGGACTGATGTTGAGAAAGTCAGATCTCTTATATCTTTATTTATATCAAGTTATTTATAGTTATTTAATTATTAACATCTGCAGTATTTATAAGTATTTTATCCTGATGTTTTTTGAATTCAGATTCTCACTTAGACGTGAAGTGAATTTAATGTTTTCATTACTAGGTGATAAGTTTAATATTATTGTGGTATTAATGTAGTAAAAATAATTCTAATTAATCGACTTGTTTCTTTGTTTCTGTTGCTTTCCAAGGAAACAGTTTCTACAGTCTTATCAAAGCATAAACATGAAGAACTTTCATCACTGCTCAGAGTGTGGGAAGAGTTTTACTACGCAGAGTCATCTCCAACGACACCAGCGCATTCATACAGGAGAGAAGCCATATCAGTGTTCAGAGTGTGGAAAGAGTTTCACTCAAAGTGGTGACCTTAAAGTACACCAGCGTGTTCACACTGGAGAGAAGCCGTATCACTGCTCAGAGTGTGGAAAGAGTTTTGCTCAACAGGTTAACCTCAAAAAACACCAGCGTATTCACACAGGAGAGAAACCGTATCACTGCTCAGAGTGTGGAAAGAGTTTTGCTCAACAGGGTAATCTTCAAAAACACCAGCGTATTCACACAGGAGAGAAACCGTATCACTGCTCAGAGTGTGGAAACAGTTTTGCTGAACAGGGTACCCTTCAAAAACACCAGCGTATTCACACAGGAGAGAAACAGTATAACTGCTCGGAGTGTGGAAATAGTTTTGCTCAATGTAGTGCCTTTAAAGTACACCAGCGTATTCACACAGGAGAGAAGCCGTATCACTGCTCAGAGTGTGGAAACAGTTTTGCTGAACATGGTACCCTTCAAAAACACCAGCGTATTCACACAGGAGAGAAACCGTATAACTGCTCAGAGTGTGGAAAGAGTTTTATTCAAAGTAGTGACCTTAAGGTACACCAGCGTGTTCACACTGGAGAAAAGTCGCATCACTGCTCAGAGTGTGGAAAGAGTTTTGCTCAACAAAGTAACCTCCAAAAACACCAGCGTATTCACACAGGAGAGAAACCGTTTCACTGCTCAGTGTGTGGAAAGATTTTTGCTCATGAAAATAATCTCAAATGGCATCAGCGTATTCACGTAGAAAAACTACATCACTGTTAAGAGTGTGGGAAGTATTTTTATTCCACATTATGTTCTCCAACAACACCAGCGCATTAGTCTACTTTAATAAACACAGAACAACTTTTAGATGATTTCCACTTAGCAAATAATGAACCGTCCTCCACCAGAATGTACATGAGAAGGTGTGAATGGAGGGCTGTGGACTGAACAGTGTTGTTCATCATTGTTCTATCATCATGAGTCTTTGTTCTTTGTGTTTATCTATAGACCAAATTAGTGGTAGCTAAACTCCTTTGTTAAAAGAAATACTCATATTTACATTTAATTATCCCACCATCTTCTAGTGCATAAAACTCAGTTCATATAAATCCTAATACAGACTGCACTGACATGTTTTACAATTACATTTAAAAATAAATAAATACTACTGTGTAGTTCAGGTGTTTTCTTATCATGGAGGTGACCAATTGACCAAGACCAGTTGAGAGGTCGGGAGACAAGTGTTTCTTTATTGATGAATAAATATATTTGTTAAACTGTAAATTCCATCTGAGTCCTCTGTGTGATGAGAGTTTGGTTTTGAATCCGATGTCAGCAAATGTGTCCATGGTTGTTAAATGGGACTAAACTCACAGTCCATGTATTTGTATTTAGGCTTGAGCTGGAGTGACAATAAAAAAGTGGATGTAAATGACTGGGTGGGTAATAATTCAAAATAGTTCTTCATGTAACCTGAAATTCTATTCATAAATCATAACAGAATAAAAACTAAATCATTAATAATGAAGATTAGAGAGAAGAGGAGAGAACAGAAAAGAGTAGAAGTAGAGTAGACGTTTTAGTATTTAAAGTGTTACTATTAAATGTTACTATTAAATGTTGTTTTATGAGATCTAAAACGATTATATAAAAAAAAATTACTAAGGTTTAGATGCCCACTAAAAGTTTAAGCATACCGTAAACATGAATTAAATGCGGCTTTTTCTTCATCAAAGCAACACAATGAGACAAAGATCAGCTTATCCTTTAATTCTTACTACAATAAAACAGTATGATATTAAGAGAGTGTATTAACAGTGTTTATGGTTCTTCTGTCCCAAGTGTTTTTGTAACGTGTTGTAGACCTGCAATGTCGACTGTTTTTGGTATACAGGATAGAAAAGGCAGAATGCAGATGAAAAGGCGTTATTTGGCAACCCAGCACTGTGTAAATATTGGAACACATTATGGGTTATTTATCAGTCGCATAGTGTGAAATACACACCGACTTTAAAGACTCCCGATTACAAGAGATCCAGTCGTGTAGTGTTAACTTGGCATTAGTCTCCAGATTGGAAGCATGTTTGAAAAAAGCGGACGGGATCTTGTGTCCTTGTTGAAATAAAAAATCCTTGTGATGTCGCCCTGTTGTGGCCTTTTTGTAGAATTGTAATGAAATAATATGAGTTGAGAGACGTGAGTTGATGAAGTTTTAGGGTAACGATCTCATGCTGCTCTGAGTGAGCTGACAGTAGGTCTGTATCTTCACTGCTGAGTTCAATGTTCTGTAACATGTCGGGAAACTTTGTGCTTTCTTTCACGTCATATTACTGACTTCATACACAAAATAATGAAGAAATGTGAAAATAAACATCCATCCACCTTCATATATTCAGTGAGTTTATTTATCTATTATTTAATGTTATAAGATTTTAAGGCTTGTTGATCCTGGTCATCCATGTTCTACACTTCTCATACAGCTGTGTGGATCAACAAGGGCGGCACCTCAGTGGAGTTCCTCTAACCAGTCACACACAGATACCCAAAATGCATCATTCTGGTAAAAGAAGAGAGAGAGAGGATGGGTTAGAGAGAAACATCTGCAACAATCATTGAAATGTGAAATTGAGATGTAACGTGTCCTGATTGGATGGCGCCACCATCATCCCGCCTTGATGCGCCGACGACGTCTCCTGCTAACTAAAACAAGAAGAGGTGTAAGAACATTCCAGAAGCTGTAGTGTTTGGACAGATGAGCATGTAGAGCAGCGTTTATCAGGTAAAATACACCTGGATTTCTTACACGTCCGCTCAGCTACACACTGGACTACTGCGCTGCTTCCTTCTCAAGAGCAAAAGATATGTAGCTGTGGTCTCATCAAACTTCCACTGCACACATACACACACACACTCATCTCTTTTAGATGGAGCACAATAACCTCAGTATTAATAAATATGTGTCTACATTTTAGCATCTGTGTTGATGCAGATACAAGTACTGAAATGTACCTCAGACACCAGCTGCTTGGTGCTTTGGTTGGACTGTCTGAACATCACAGCCATCTCGGTGATGCTCTACTCATCTAGATGATCCAGCTGAGACACAAACACACATACACAGACACAAATATATGAGTATGTAAGATAATAAAGATACAATGTTCTGTACGATGGATCTCCATCATGTCACTGTACTAGGTCTAGGGTGGATGTTGTACCGGGCATGTGCTGTGCCATTCCACAGGGCTGCTGTACCCCTTCATTACCCACTCGTGATCTAGCAGATGCTCCACCTTTATGCGCTGCTCTGGAACCACCTACAGGAAAAGATACAAGAACTTCAGGTGATGAAGCCCACAGAGAAACACACACCCACTTTGCTCACATTAAACACACCATAAACACACACCTGCAGCATTTCCTTAATCAGCAGTACAGAACCAGGAGACAGCCAGTCAGGAGTGTCATAATGTCCTTTCTAAGGAAACACAGAGCAAAACAATCACATCTGATCAAAGAACATCACCACAAGCCATTACTGTTACTTTTACTGTATGTTTAACATGCTGCTGATCATTAAATAATGGATTCAATTTCATAATCGTAACAAGATGTGTATGCCAATGGTGTTTCATTGTAGTTCCAAGACTTACAGTGATTTGTTCATGGAGCTCCACAAATGTGTCACCATCGAACGGGAGGTAGCCACACAGCATGTCATATAGGACAACACCCAAGCTCCAAACATCTGCCTAAAACACACACACACACACACACACACACACATTCATTGTCTTTTTTAACCATGCTTTGTCCTGGTCAGTCCCCTCATCCAGACCTCATAGAATAACTCATGAATGGGGCTACAGAGGGGACTGAACACCTTGGATTTGGAGACTTTTCAATTGAAGTTCATCAGGAATAACCTGGGGACACACCCCACACACACCTACCTCTGCACCATGATAGGGTTGCGCATCAATGATTTCTGGTGCCAAGTAGGGAGGGGTTCCACAGCCCTCAATCAGAGCAGTACCCAATCCACCCTACAACAAAACAGATTTCTATCAACCGAAGGTCCAACTGTTGACTCGCATCTGCAACACAACACACAAACTGAACCAGCATGGCTCTGTGATGTCCTGTTCATCTAACTGATCACTGAAACTAATTGTGGACACCATGTGTGCAAGGCTTTAGCATGATGGATGGGGGTAAGCACACCACCTTACTAGACTCTCTGAATGGCATGCTTGATTTAAGTATACACTACAGTCTTAGTAGAGACACGAACCTCTGGTTTGGCACAGAGACCAAAGTCGATGAGCTTGATGTTGTTCTTCTCATCCAGCATCATGTTTTCCTGAGAGTCAAAATAAAACACGTCATGTACAAGCACTAACAAAGAAAAAACACAAAGTATAAGTGGAAATCGTTTGGCTGACGCACTGGCTTAAGGTCACGGTGGGCGTATCCCTGGCTGTGGACGTAGGCCAGCGCCGAGACGATCTGACGGAAGATCCTGCGCGTCTCCTCCTCCGACAACCTGTCGTTATTATCGATGTGGTCGAACAGATCTCCACCCGGACAAAACTGGAGGAGAGAGCGAGTCATGTGAGCAGCAAATCATCGTAAATCCAGAGATTAAATCAAATCTGATAGTTTCCAACCACTGATGGTACCTCAAGCACCATGTAGATCTGGTCAGCAGTCTCCACGACTTGGTACAAGCGGCACACGTGCTGATGATTGAGGTTCTTCAGGGCTTCAATCTCTATCCTCAAATCAGACAACTCATCCTGCAATGGGGATGAAACAGGAACAGTTTTATGACTTTTCAGATCAGAATTAGGAGAAACAAACGTTTGGAAACTAAGACACGTCCGTCTTTAACAGACGGTTTTGCTGAAACTAACCCCGAGCTCTTTCTTCTCCAGGATCTTGATAGCCACTGGCTCTTGAGTCTGAATGTGCCTGCTGAGCTTGACCGTCGCATAACCACCTGAAGAACGATTGAATTAAAAAAAATATGAAGTCAGGTTTTAAAAGATGCACATCTGTGTTACACAAAGGCAGAGAGACGACTGAAAGTGGTACCAGTTACCTGATCCAATGGTTTTGTAAACCTCATAGCACTTGTGCAGCTCAGAGACATCCTCAACCACACGTGACGTTCCCTCTGTGGTGTCGTCTGTCTCGGGTACAGCGCATGGAACTTCTACCTGCTGCCCACAAGAGACATGTTATTATTATTACTGATTTGGCCTCTTCTTGTTTCATCCTACATGTATCTCATTCAAGAGCCGAGGGGTCCAAACAGCTACATCTGACTCTTCAGAAGGTCGTCACAGGTATCTGGAGCCAAGGGAGAATCCAGGGGAGGATCCGTAAAGCCAACATGACAATCGAGGTGGGTTCAAGTCTGGGGGGTCAGGGTAGTACTCGGAAGTGTTGGTCATGCTCTTCCAACCAATGTGGGACGTTTCTAGCCTTGCTGGAAGATCCCATACGCCACAGTGACCCAATAAAGTCCTGGTAGGTGGTTACAGGTATCTGGAGCCATGATGTTGCTTGAGGTGGTCCCACAGACGCTCAACTGGGTTTAAGTCTGGGGAATTAGAGGGCCAGGGTAGTACTCTGAAGTCTTGGTCATGCTCTTCTAGCCATGCTGGAAGAGCCCATCCGCCACAGTGACCCAATAAAGTCCTGGTTGGTCGTCACAGGTATCTGGAGCCATAAGAGGACCCAGGGGAGGATCAACACAGCAAACTGATACTCACCTGGTTCCCATCCGCTTTACGGTCGCCTTCGTAGGCGGAACCGCAGCCTCCCTTTCCCAGCAGCTCTCCAACAGTGTCCGGGTTCGTGTTGGTCGTCTTCTCCTCTTGATGTCCTCCGTCAGTGATTTCTCCTTCAGCATCTTCAACACAAGTATCACCAATGATGCTCCATGTGTCATGTGGACCAATAATAAGGGTCCATATAAAGGTTCGGCGTACTCACCCTTGTTCTCGAGAGCATCACAGACGACTTCTCCAGAACTGATCCCACCTACGAACCCCAAGGGTTAAATATATAGTCACTAGAGTTTAATAGTGTCGGGCTCGAACGTGGTGGTGTTAAGGTTACCTGGAGCTTCAGAAGACACTTGTGGTCCCTGGGAGTCTGTCTGCTTGCTCGAGGAATCTGATTCTGAATCATTCTCGTACCCGTCTGATTCCTGCTGATTTAGACGGATTAAACTGGTGTTACAGAGACAAGAACTGAACCCCTCCCCTCCTGGAGTATAGTGGTAATGATAATTCACCTCGCTCTCGACTGTTCCTTCTCTCTCAGTCAGGTTCTGAATGGCGCTGATCCACGCCCGTCTACCTGCCTCACAGTCGGCCTGGAACGTACAGCTCCTGTACACACACGGTGATAGATACAGATTATATAGGATGCAGACAGACAGACAGATTGATGGATAGACAGATAGATAAATAGTCTGTCTATCTACCTGTCTGTCTGTCTCTGATGATTATAGATCTGGACTCACCTTGTGGGCGTGACCACCCGGAAGCAGAAGCGTCGCCTGGTGTCCTCGCAGCTCTGGACCGAACAGCGCTGCAGGTCTTCCGCCAGCACCATGAAGTCACGCTGGGGGAATAGAACATAAAACCTTCTTATTTATACAGTCGATGATATAAACGCCGGTGAAATCGTCCCAGACTTAAACACGACAGGGGCGGTTTGGGGCGCAGCCCGGCACAGAAGTCGACTCTGCTGTGATGCGCCTGAATTATGAGGGGCGTAAGACTGCGGTGCATTATGGGTATTTCACAGTCCAGGAGAGAGCTGATTTAGATCATGTAAAGTCATGTGACCTACCTTAAACCTCTTCTTGTATAGAAGCTGATTGTTCTGTATAATGAACCACCGCCTGCAGATCAAACACATCATATATATACAGTATATAATATTGAGTGTATAAATATAATATTGTGTATATATAATATTGATAATTATATATATATATATATATATAGAATTCCTAATATATACACTAAGCATCAGTGTACAGACCTGTTCCAGGTTTTAAACACACTCCTGGTCCTCTTAAACGGAAACCCCTCTATCAGGAGCGCTTCCTCGGCCTCCGCGCCGCCCCCATGACCCGGGTCGCCCCCGGTGGACGCCCGGGGAGGCGCCCCGCAACACAGCACACGCAGAAACCTCTGTCTCAGAGAAGCAGCCATCGTAAATGAGGAGAAAATCTAAATGCTGCTCCTGAAGAGCACAGGTCCACATTGTGATGTCACAGCGTTCCGAGGGAGCAGAGTGAATTTATCTTTACCATATATGGGCATGACTGGATTCATGTGACTGCACATATACTGACTTGATTTCCACTGTGGGAGTGGGATGCAAACTTCACCCGGGAATCAAACCCAGGACCGGGTTTGATTCCCGGGTGAAGTTTTCATGTTCTCCCCATGTCCTGGGGGTAACGAGGTACCCTTGGTATAAGTGTGTGTGACACACCCTGGTACTGACACACCCCCATACTATGACACACCCTGGTACTAACACACCCCATACCATGACACACCTTGGTACTGACACACCCCCATACCATGACACACCCTGGTACTGGTACTGACACACCCCCATACCATGACACACCCTGGTACTGACACACCCCCATACTATAACACACTTTGGTACTGACACACCCCCATACCATGACACACCCTGGTACTGACACCCCCCCATACTATGACACACCCTGGTATTGACACCTCATACATATGTATGATGTGTGATTGTGTACTGATGTGTGTGTGTGTATAACACGTGTGTATTATGTGTGTGTATGATGTGTGTGTATTACGTGTGTAGTAGGGAGAGACGATATAAACGAAGATGCCGGTCCGGTATCTTAGCAAAGCTAAAGAGCCCTTTACAGACCACTACTAACAAGTCTGTTTGTTACGAACGTCAGGTCACGTTCAAACGATGGATGAACTGAGACTAAGTTTAACATCGCAAACATCTATACAGAAAACGTGTACGATGATAATCACATAATCTTGGCTTAATCCAGATGTGCCGGATGCAGCTATTGAATTAGCAGGTAGCTGGTTGAATGGGGTTAGTATAGAATGATGTACAAAGATCCAAAGGGTATGGATGAATTGTCCAGTTAGCTCAGTTGGTTAGAGCTTGGTGCTAATAACGCCAAGGTCGTGGGTTCGATCCCCATACAGGCCACACCCCCTTTAACAATTAAAGGTAGCATGAATGAGAGAGAGTCAGGTGAGCATGTGCTGTGTATCAGGACTTTCTAACCTGAGTAATTTAATCACTGAAAGCAAGAATACCACCCTGTTCTTCTGCCATCTTTAATTCTGGCTTCATTTTACCTAATGAACGTGACATGACCTTCATAAATGCTTACAATCAATTTTATCAATGGCATAATAAAAAAATAAATTAAAAAAAAGAGAACTGCTGTGTAATTTAGTGAATTATTGCACTGCACATGGCAGAAGACAGAAGGCAGAAGAAATGTAGACTGTGTAGAATAAAAGTATTAGGAAAGTATGAGGTTAAAAACATCAGCTTTTATTTATTCTTAAAAGAAAAATACATGAACCTCAGTCATCTCACACGAAGATCTGTTCTGCTCAACAACAGTAAAGCTCTCCATCGTTTCTGTGTGGCAGCTCCATAACTGAAGGGCTGTTAGTGTAGAATCGGGTATGTGGGTATATGCCCTACCCTTGGACATCAGCCGGTTAGCTCAGTTGGTTAGAGTGTGGTGCTAATATTGTCAAGGTTGTTGGTTCAAGCCCTGTATGAGCCACACCCACTTTAAGACTTAAACTAACACACAAGTGAGCCTCCTCAAAATAGCTGGTCCTTTTAACCTGGGCTTCAAATGTTGTCTCTGACAAGTGTGAGATCTTTTTAATGCCCCTCTCATTCAGGTCAGAAACATGCCATTATTTCAATTAGCCAAACTTAATTACCCTGCTGTAAAAGTTAGCAAGTCATGTGACCCGTGTGTACCGTCCAATGAAACAGCTGTGCGCATGTCTCTGTGGTGCAATCGGTTAGCGCGTTCGGCTGTTAACCGGAAGGTTGGTGGCTCGAGCCCACCCAGGGACGAGTGCCTTTTATTGCACAACCTGCCTGTTGATCAAACAGATATGAGACACAACAACAACGTGTAGTCTCACAGAATAGTGGAAATAAGTAACTGAAAAACATCCAGTAAACAACAGTCCTACAAGCACAAATATCCACCTGATAAGTCACCAGAGACCAGCTGTACGAAGTGGAAGAACGTTCTTTTGGTTTCAGTAGATGCCAAATGAAAACAATCGGTCAAGGTGGGGCTCGAGCCCACGACCCTGAGATTAAGAGTCTCATGCTCTACCGACTGAGCTAGCCAGGCTTAAGCAGCAGGTCAGAACAGACAGCTCATCGATCAGACCATCAGAGAGATGTAGGTTTAATTCACTAACATCACGACCAGATTAAGAACTAATTCACAGTTTACAAACAAACACAATTCAGAATAAGCAACAGAAACAGACACAGACTTACTGTCGCTGTATTGTATTATAGTGTTAAATTGTAGCCTATTTTATTGAGATTATGCTTTAATGCTGTATTTTCTTACATTTATTTAATCCAGCACAATGGTTAAACTGCACAACCCAACAAGTTAAAATAACCCATCATGTGTTTTGTCCAATATTTACACAGTGCTGGGTTGCCCAATAACACCTTTTCAATTGCATTCAGCTTTTTCTTTCCTGTATACCAAAAACAGTCGCCATTGCAGGTCTACAACACGTTACAAAAACACTTGGGACACTTTATTTTTGCTTTCTTTATCTTGCTGGTGTCACATTGTATTGAAACTAAAATAAATAAATAAAAACTTACAATTTAAAAGCAAGTGTTTAGGTTCATTCATCATCTTAACACATATTACAAACTAATCAAGCTCATCAAATTTCAGACATTGTTCATGTAGACAAAAATCTCAAGTGGAAGCACAAGATGATTCATTTATTTATAGATGGTGCTGTTTATGGTTTTACACTTAAAAACATGAACAGTTAAAAAATAACAACAAACACAACAACAACAATTTAATAATAAAGTCACAAACCTGTACCCAAGCAACAAGCTGTAATTTATCTAGCACCACTAGATGGGAACGATCTCTGTTCAACATTTTGAACTTCACTTTAAAAGTCAGTTCAGTGTGTTTTACTGTAGTAAGAATAGCTCCACATGTTTTGTACGTAGTGTTTATGGTATTTAAGCTGGATGGATAGATGGAAGTTAACATGTAATCTAAGGTGACTCTTAAGTTTATTCGCTGCTGTTGGCTTATAAAGTTTTACTGAACAAACTGGCTCATATTTTGGCACTGATATACCTTCCTGAATGGTGATCTGCTTGGTCGACACAACTAGCACAAGTAATCGCGGTCTACACCCCACAAGCGCTCTGTTGTACTTGCACATGCGCTGAACGCTACCATCTTGAAACTGCTAAAGTTTCTAAACCTTGGAAGGTTTAGAAGGAGCTCCCAAATGAAACTTGCCATTTGCTGAGTAAATAAAGCCAAAAAGAAAGATACACACACACAACTTCAAAACTTTAAAACCTCAGATCCTACTGAGATTTGAACTCAGACCACTGGGCTTAGAGTCCAGAGTGCTAACCATTGCACCATGGAACCAAGTTGGCTGTTAGATGGCGCTGTAAACAATGATTTGCGATTATATTTTGGGATGGAGCAGTCACATGTGGAACACTATAACACTACTAGTGCTATTATGATATTCAAGCTGGATGAATGGATGGAAATTAACATGTCATTTAAGGTGACTCTAAACTAGCACAAGCAATTGCGATGCTCTGTTGTACTGCACATGCGCTGAATGCTACCATCCTGAAACTGCTAATGTTTCTCAATCTTGGACCTCACACCGGGGCCCAAATAAAAGCAGTAAGGTTCCACCTGTATTCAGAGTCCAGAATGCTAACCATTACACCATGGAACCCTGACACCACAAAAACTAAACCTAATGATTCGCCATTTGCTAAGTAATTAAAGCAAAACTACACAACTTCAGACTTCACTTTTACATCTCAAGTTATTTAAACTTACGTGATTGATATAATTGACTGAAATCAATTGACAAAACTGAGGTAATTTAGAATTTTTAAACACTAAATAAAAGTAATTTTAGTTAAACATTGCCACCCAAGTATCAAAATCACAACAAAACGTTCCACTGTTGGAAAATTGCATGAAGTTCAGGACGCAGTTGGCCTGTCCCTCTTTGTCGCTCTGAAGCAGATGATTTGATGTTTGTGCACCTGTTCAGGAGATCACAAGTCACTAATGATCACACAGAAGTCACTTGATTTTAATACTGTTTGTTTTTGAAATGAGATCCAACAAGCTCATGGTAAGGTGTCCAAATAATTTTTGCCACATAGTGTATCATTACTATTGCTGAGTTACTATGTGTGTCTACAGGCTCTGTCTCTAAGCTCTCGTGGAAGGTGGACGCACTGTTCCCTGCTCCCTTATCTCTCCTGCTTGGCTTCTTCTGTATATATTGTCTCGTCTACTCTACTCTTCAGAGATTCTCTTAGCACTGCTCTTCGAAGAACAAATTATGGATTTGGTTAAATGGTCTCTGAATGCTATTGACACCATCTTCTCAACGAGGAGTTCGGGTTCGGGGGAACCCACATGCCCCGGCGGAACGCAGATGGCAGGATACGCGATGGACTCGTGGGCGAAGTGGAGAGTCATGTGCCTGGCACCTCTTTCGTTAGAGGACATAGAAGATGTTTACCTATTCGGAACTTTGATTGTGGGGTTTCTGCTGATTGGATTAGGCGTTATCCTGCTGTATCGGGAAATTAAAAGAGTTGGGTCAGTTGTCAAGGGTCCCCAGAAACTGCCCAATTTGATTGATATGATGGGCAAAGCCGTCGGAACTCAGACTGTGACTATGAATCGCAATATGGAATTTATCTTGGAGAAACTAGCGGCTTTGCAAAGGGATTTGAATCAGAGACCGAATCAATCGCAGAGCAAGTGTTAAGGACATTTTTAACCGTGTTCGGATTACAAAACAGGTCATTTCTGCTCTTTGGCTTTCCCTGCTATCAGCATGGCCTTGGTTTTCATTCTGGGCAGCAACTGCTGTGTCGCCATCTTATCGCGAACTTTGTACAGACTTTTTGCAGGAATGAAAGAATCTGACATTTTCCCAACCCATCACCCGACGCCTTCCAAACTTCTTAGCTTAATCCCACCAATACGGCAGGACGGGTCTGCAGTGCGCGCCGGCATGGCTGCGAATCACCAGATGGCTGCTTGTCGCAGTTGGTTACTCTTGATCCCCTCACCCCTACCAGTGGCTGGTCGTGTGACTATGTTATGTTTTGTTTACATGTGCTTGTGTGCTTAAGGAGCTTTTTTTTCGTATTACCATAATGTGCTCCTCAGGGAGCACAATCTGGTTGCTGGTTTTTTTTTAATCTCCTATCCTCCCAATGTGTTTATTATTTCTTGTTTCTTATCCTGTCCACCCCCCCCCCCCTTCCTTGTCATATTGAATGGACGGGTGAATGGCTAATTTCGCTGTAATTGTACTTGTTGCAATTTACAGTGACAATAAAGTTCTACTACTACTACTACTACATCACTTCATGTATATATACGTGTCTAACATACGTATCTATTATATTAATATTCATCAGCATGCACACACACACATACACACATACACACACACACATACACAATACACACACATGCTTCCACATTCGCATGTTTTTGCTGTATGTGTTATGTAGATAATATTTAGGTGATTTGATGTATTTTTGATATTTTATTATTATTTAAGTGAAGCTTTTTACAAGTTTTGCTTCACTGTATGTATGGTGCATCATTAAACTGTTACACATTATTTATTCTATTTTGTTTTAGATGAGATGGTTTGTCTCTGTATTGACCCGCGATTCATTTTAAATGACAGCTAATGATAGTGATCCGACTCTTTTAAGTATTTTGTATAACATATAAAATGTTGACTTCATTAATCGACTCCCTCAGCTTCAAACTGCTATTTGCTGAGTACTATCAACTTAGTGAATCGACTCTTTCGACTCTATTCTTGTTGTTTGACTTAAAGGACCGGATTAAAGAATCGACTCATTTGATTCATTTGAACGCGCAGACTCACTCGCTCTCCCGCTGTTCGCTTCTCAAACTGAACTGCGTCTTTCTGCACATGAGGAAGAAATCTATGTAGAGATCTCAAATAACATGAACCTAAAGGTATGAACTTACATTGTAGAAAAGAAAAACAAGCCAGTAGCAGCAGTGTGCACATTAAACCATTTACAGAAGGGTCATTAAGTTTGGCTAATTGAAATAATGGCATGTTTCTGACCTGAATGAGAGGGGCATTAAAAAGATCTCACACTTGTCAGAGACAACGTTTGAAGCCCAGGTCAACAGGACCTGTTAGTTAGAGAAGGATCACTTGTTTGTTAGTTTAAGTATAAAAGTGGGTGTGGCCCGTACAGGCGCACTCGACCTTGGCATTATTAGCACCACACTCTAACCAACTGAGCTAACCGGCCGGTTCATGTTGACCCTTTAGATCTTTGTACATAATTCTACACTAACTCCATAAGCAGCTGCATGGCAGCACAAAAACCATTAGAGATTCTGCACACTTACAGTCAAGATCAAAGCAAAACTTCACAACGAGAAATCCTGACTTGAATCAATTTCACTGAGGAATAACAGAAAAACTACATCACAACCTACAGCACTTACACCACAACAGCTGGTTTTAAATACTCTGTACGTTTGTATCTGAAACAGACTTTCATAACACACATCAAAGAGGTTTTGTGGGTTCTTATATGTGTGAACTATATAAACTAAATATTTCTTTAAGTACTTGACTGAGCTTAATGCCACCAACCAGTGACTGGAGCAGATCCGACTCAGGTCCTGCACACAGTAAGTAGTGCTGATACACAGTACCAGCCTACACACCAGAGGGGCTCAAAACATCAAGTTTTCACTCATTAAATCATGTATTTTGTGAACTTTGTGGAATGAATGTAGGATTTGTGCGTGTAGATTCTGGGTTTTAGGAAGTTAAGCTACTGTTAATATTTTTGATATTTTAGTTAATTGAACTAAAAACCTGAATTGATGTTTTAATTGTTCATTAAGACTTCACTAAGAGTTATTACCATCCAGCAAATGTAAAGCATATTTCTATATGAAGAGCATCTGTTTCCAGATAATATACAATGAGGTGTAAAGCATAATGGAAAGGGTTCAGTAATTGTGTCTGTGTCTGTTTTTGTTGCTTATTTAGAATTTTGTTTATTTGTAAACTGTGAATTAGTTCTTAATCTGGTCGTGATGTTAGTGAAGTTCTGACATGCTGCTTAAGCCCGGCTAGCTCAGTCGATAGAGCATGAGACTCTTAATCTCCGTTTGAGCCCCACGTTGGGCGAGTATCTTCATTTAACATCTACGGAAACCAATAGGACGTTCTTTCACTTTGGACAGCCGGTCTCCGGTGACTTATCAGGTGGATATTTGTGCTTGTAGGACTGTTGTTTACTGGATGTTTTCAGTTACTTATTTCCACTATTCTGTGGGACTACATATTGTTGTTGTGTCTCATATCCGTTTGATCAACAGGCAGGTTGTGCAATAAAAGGCGCGCGTCCCTGGGTGGGCTGGAACCACCAACCTTTCGGTTAACAGCCGAACGCGCTAACCGATTGCGCCACAGAGACACTTGCACAGCTGTTTCACTGGACGGTACTCACGGGTCACATGACTTGCTAATGTTTACCTCAGGCTATACCACCAGTTCTTCTGCCATCTTTAATTCTGGCTTTATTTCACCTAATGAACGTGGCATGACCTTTATAAATGCTTACAATCAATTTTGTCAATGGCAAAAGTAAATAAATAAATAAATAAAAAGAAAACTGCTGTGTAATTTAGTGAATTCTTGCACTGCACATGGCAGAAGACTAAAAGAAATGTAGACCGTGTAGAATAAAAGTATTAGGAAAGTATGAGGTTACAGCATCAGCTTTCATTTATTCATAAAAGAAAAATACATGAACCTCAGTCATCTCACACGAAGATCTGTTCTGCTCAACAACAGTAAAGCTCTCCATCGTTTCTGTGTGGCAGCTCCATAACTGAAGGGCTGTCAGTGTAGAATCGGGTATGTGGGTATATGCCCTGACCTTGTACACCGGCCGTGGGTTCGATCCCTGTACAGACCAACTTAAGCTTAGTTACAGCAAATAAAGACTGAAAAATAAAGAAAAATGTTCATCTTTTATTACAGGTTTAAAGTTGCATAAAACAAATGTTTGTACAAATAATATAAAACCAAAGTACAAAATAAACATTTCACTTATTTTAATTATCTCACAAATCACTTCTCAGTTTTAAAGGTCAAAGGCAGCAGCATCTTTTAGATCAGATCAGATATTAACATTAAACATCACTAAAGTGGAAATCCTGAAGACAGCAATGTAAACCTTTCATTTAAATACAAGCTGCAGTAAAGTTACATAGTTGACCCATGGTAAAAAAGAACCTCACAGCTCAGCACGATGGTTAAACTGCACAACCCAACAAGTTAAAATAACCCATCATGTGTTCTGTTCAATATTTACACAGTGTTGGTTGCCAAATAACACATTTTCACCTGCATTCTGTATTTTCTTTCCTGTATACCAAAAATTAAAGGTCTACAACATGTTACAAAAACACTTCGGACAGAGAAGCACTAATAAACATAAACACTCTCTCATTTTTAGCTTCCAAGATCGGAAGAGATCGGGTGTTCTCAGGGTGGTGTGGCCATAAGCGAGAGAGGCTGTAAACAAGCTGCTTCTTATAGATGTCTGTCGTTCAGCCTTTCACTCCGCTGTGTGTCGTCTTTTACTTTCTCTGTTCTACACGCAGCTTTTCAAATAAAAGATCCTGAAACAGTGACAAAACACACAGAGAACCACACACACCGCTCAGCTGCTGCTGCTGATCCTCTTTCACCTGCATTTAGTACAAAACACCAACAACAAATCATCTGGATTTAACCTTTTCTTCACTAGGATTTATATGAACTGGGTTTTATGCACTAGACGATGGTGGGATAATTAAACGTAAATATGAGTATTTCTTTTCACAAAGGAGTTTAGCTACCACTAATTTGGTCTATAGATGTACATTCTGGTGGAGGACGGTTCATTATTTGCTAAGTGGAAATCATCTAAAGACTAGAATTTTGGAGTGTAGACCTAGAAGTGTTAAAGTAAGAGGCTATTCATTTATGAAAACTTAGCATTCATAATATGAAGAATTTATAGAAACACCATAAAGACCAGGGTTAAATTATTCCACTTGAAAGTAAAAGTTGTTCTGTGTTTATTAAAGTAGATTAAACTTGAATAATAAACAAAAACAGATTCAGATCTGAGGTTGGTACATTACACCACATTACATTTAATGATTAATGATCATACTCAAACTCAAAAGAAGCTTTATTGGCATGCCAAATAAGGACATTCGTATTGCCAAAGCATGTTACAGGGAAATGGTGACAGGTGTGAGTATAAAGTGCTGCTAGTGTGCAGCTCTCTCTGTGTTCCCCCAGTAGGTGGGGCAGTTTGTCGGGGTCTGGGAGGGAGGTGAAGTTGGGGATGATGTTATTAAATTTAGGGAAGAATTGGGAGCGGATGTCGTGGTACTTGGTACACCGGGTGAGGAAGTGCAGCTCCGTCTCTACTGTACTGAGAGTGTAGTGCTGGCACAACCTCTCCTCGGGTTGCCCCGTCTCCACGGCCAGGTTGTGTGCGCTCAGTCTGTACCTCGTCAGGGTGTTTCTTAATTTAGGGTCGGATACTCATACTCATACCATATATATATGATCATATATGATCATACTCATACCATGATGTACATTTGATAATTGAAGTAGAACAGTTCTAGTGGATATTAGTAGAAAAAGAAAGTACACATAGCTTTTTCTGTACATGCAGTAGTGGAGTATCATTTTATTTTCTCCTCTGAATGCGCTGGTGTTTTTCAAGACGACTCCAGTCACAAAAACTATTAAAAATGCTGCTTCCAGTAAAACTTAATCCGCACTAAAAGCAGCAATATGGGTCATCCTCTTATGTGAATGCGCTGGTGTGGTGTACTTAAAGAATATCCTTTCACTAAAGTTCTTTTCAGACAGTGAACGGTGATACGACCTTTCTCCTGTGTGAATGCGCTGGTGTTGTTGGAGAACATAATGTGCAATAAAATACTTCCCACACTCTTAACAGTGATGTAGTTTTTCTATGTGAATACGCTGATGCCGTTTGAGATTATTTTCATGAGCAAAAATCTTCCCACACTCCAAGCAGTGATACGGTTTCTCTCCTGTGTGAATACGCTGGTGTTGTTGGAATTGACTTCGTCGATTAAAACTTTTTCCACACTCTGAGCAGTTATATGGTTTCTCTCTTGTGTGAATACGCTGGTGTTTTTGAAGGGTACTATGTTCCGCAAAATTGTTTCCACACTCCGAGCAGTGATACGGTTTCTGTCCTGTGTGAATACGCTGGTGTTTTTGAAGATTACCCTGTTGAGCAAAACTCTTTCCACACTCTGAGCAGTGATATGGTTTCTCTCCTGTGTGAATACGCTGGTGTTGTTGGAGATTACTCTGCGTAATAAAACTCTTCCCACACTCTGAGCAGTGATATGGCTTCTCTCCTGTGTGAATACGCTGGTGTTGTTGAAGTGTAGTCTGCTGAGAAAAACTCTTCCCACACTCTGAGCAGTGATATGGCTTCTCTCCTGTGTGAATGCGCTGGTGTTTTTGGAGTGTAGTCTGATGAGAAAAACTCTTCCCACACTCTGAGCAGTGATATGGCTTCTCTCTTGTGTGAACACGCTGGTGTACTGTAAGGTCACCACTTTGAGTGAAACTCTTTCCACACTCTGAACACTGAAATGGCTTCTCTCCTGTGTGAATGCGCTGGTGTTTTTGGAGTGTACTCTGACAAGAAAATTTCTTCCCACACTCTGAGCAGTGATATGGCTTTTCTCCTGTATGAATGCGCTGGTGTCGTTGGAGATTACTCTGCGTAGTAAAACTCTTCCCACACTCTGAGCAGTGATGAAAGTTCTTCATGTTTATGCTTTGATAAGACTGTAGAAACTGTTTCCTTGGGAAGCAACAGAAACAAAGAAACAAGTTGATTAATTAGAATTACTTTTAGTACATTAATACCACAATAATATTAAACTCTTCACCTAGTAATAAAAACATTAAGTTCACTTCACGTCTAAGTGAGAATCTGAATTCAAAGAACATCAGGATAAAATACTTATAAATACTGCAAATATTAATAAGTAAATAACTATAAATAACTTGATATAAATAAAGAACTTTCTCAACATCAGTCCTGCACCAAGCAAATCTAATCCAGTTCATGACAGGACTAATAATTAGCTCACAAGTGTAAATCTTTGCTGTGCTGGGAGTAAAAAAGGCTTCATAAATCACCACAATTATGAGCATAAAGCTATTTTAAACTGTCTGAATATATTAACCTGATAATATTAAATAACATCATAAAATAAAAAGAACAACAAATGCAACATAAATGTAAAAGAAACAAACAAGAAAACCCTTTACCTTCCTGTTAGAATCCTGGCAGCTACTTTAACAAAGCTGGTGTCTCCAGCAGGTCGTTTCTAATGAAGAACGTGCAGAAGATCCTTCTTACCAAGTGACTCAGCTACAAGTCTAGAGTTTAGTCCTTAAATAGAGCTGAGGACAAAGACCCAAGACGAGTTCAAAACTCTGCATTGGTCAATCATCAGCCAACCATTCACACCTTCTTGTGTGAAGTACTAGCTCATTATCTATGGAACGTGTGCAAATGAACTAGATGGAGCCACAAAGCATGATGGGTGAAGTCAAACTACACCTATTTATCTCAGCAGAAAAGTTATTTACATTTAATCCTAAACCCAAAGAAGGAATTGAAAGGCTATTCTGTAAAGTGAAATGACATGAACTTAGATAAAGCTTTTATGATAAGAATCTAAGTCATGTAAAATGCTGTATGTATATTTGTGTGAATTAGTTTCTACTGTATATGAGGAACAATAAGAAAACTAGAAGAGGAAACACCCACCTATAGATTTATCTGTATTTATGGTGTAGAAATATGTGAACTGTTGGATTTACTGAAGCACTTTCTACATTCTGAGCAGTGATACGAGCTCACTGAGGAAACATAAAGATTAATAAAGGGAAGGAAACAAAACCTGAAAATAAGAGCTTTACCTTCCGTTCAAATCCTGTTCAAACTGCTGAGAATGAGAGCAGTTCATAACTACAGGAACACAGACTGTACTTGTACTCGGTCTGTTTACCTTCAGCAGCGACTGGAACCAACACCAAACAATTTAACTCTACCCAGGGTTGCCAAGTCCAGCACAAATATCCAGCTCAAAGTCTGTCTAAACCCGCCCTTCACATGCTAAAACTAGCAGACCTTGTTCATAGGTATGTGAGTGCAAATCCTCATTAAAAACATTTTGTACGGTTTGTATGAAAGCTTTTAGACAGCTGTGACACATTTTGAAAGTATCCCAAATTGGCGGGAAAATCGCGAGAGTTGCCAGGTTCAGCCTAATGTCTGGTCTAAAATCAACCCTGAAGCTGAAACTAGCCCAGAATCCAGGGTGTCACAGATATTGGTGAAATGGCAAATGAATGATCAATGTACTACTAGTGAATCTTTTATTATTAATAATAATATACTTTCATTTTACATTCCGATTGATAGTTTTTTGTGATGTATTTTGTTTACATTGGTATTACAGCTAGTAATATTTTATCATTAAACTATTAGTCATTTTATAATCGTCATTTTACATCCGGCCCGCGAGGCATCCCCACCCGGCCCGCATGAGGTTCGTCGCAATTAAAAATTTGATGTAAATAAACGTACATCAAACATGCATTACAACAGGATTGATTTTGACGGGAGCGCTATATCTTTTAATTACCGTAAGTTTTGATTTACGTGTGTGTGAGTGTTTCCAGCTTCACCGTAATGTGAACAGAACTGAATGTGACTGACGGTGGAGTTTTTAACAAGACATGAACTTCTGAAGTATTTATTAACTGAAGTCAGGTGTAACGCTGGGTATGGATCAGAATTTAGGCTCTAAATCGCTGTTACGATACTAAACAGAAATATAAGAACATGAACGATGCAGAGCGTCACACCTGAAGCTTCTCTAACTAAACTGCAAAAGCAACAAGGACTTTTTATAAAGTTTAACACATCCAGAACTGAAGCAGTCAGGACCAGCTTTGTGATTTTAAAAAGAATATCCAATAATAACAAATGACTGAAAAACAAATGAGGTAATTAGACTCAAAACAAAATAGTGTAAAGTTTAAAAACCTGCACATTTTGATCACATTTGTTTTGTTTTATTTGCACTTGTTTGTTTAAATAGTGAAATAATGTTAATGTTTTTACTCTGCCTACTTCTAATTTTCTGATTGTAACATCTAAACATTAACAGCTTATTAGAACTGTACAGTACAATGTATTGATTTTAATAAAGAGTGGGCAGCCGTAGCATAGTGCTGCCAGGTTGCTGCTGTTGGACCCTTGAGCAAGGCCCTTAACCCTCGATTGCTCAGACTGTATACTGTAACTGTATTGTAAATCGCTTTGGATAAAGATATCTGCTAAATGCTGAAAATGTAAATAAAGAGACAAAATTAATATTGAGCAGAATTAAGTTCACCTTATTGGTCCGGCCCTCCACAACAGTCCCAGTTTCTTATGTGGCCCCTTGGAAAATTTAATTGCCCACCCCTGATTTAAACCCTATTTTTTTGGTACCCTTAAACTTTATAATAAAGGTCTTTTATATTGTCACATTTCTAGAATGTATTTGTAACCTACAGGTGGTGTACTATCATTATGAAGTGGAATTGTTCTGTGGAAACAAGTAGATTCCTTTTAATAACAATAACAATTCATCTAATCAAGATTATTCCATTTAATAACAATCTGAATTAAAACGGGAATGAGCTTAGATTATGTTTTAGTTGACTTTAAATTTAAAGCAAAATCATAATGTCCAGTTATTACCAAACCTTTTATTTCAAAGCCTGAAATTCTATCCTAAATAGTTCCACCAGACTCTTTTGCCGTAATGTTTAGTATACGCACATCTTCACAAACAATGTGGGGGCTGATTTGATTGAGCATTTTGAAGTGGAGGCTTGACCGCAGTAGTAAATCAAACAGTTCACAGACACACAAGTGCACAGTAAATATTTCTACACCATAAATACAGATAAATCTATAGGTGGGTGTTTCCTCTTATAGTTTTCTTATTGTTCCTCATATACAGTAGAAACTAATTCACACAAATATACATACAGCATTTTACATGACTTAGATTCTTATCATAAAAGCTTTATCTAAGTTCACGTTATTTCACTTTACAGAATAGCCTTTCAATACCTTCTTTGTGTTTAGGATTAAATGTAAATCACTTCTCTGCTATGATAAATAGGTGTAGATTTACTTCACCCATCATGCTTTGTGGCTCCATCTACTTCATTTGCACACGTTCCATAGATAATGAGCCAGTACTTCACACAAGAAGGTGTGAATGGTTGGCTGATGATTGACCAATGCAGAGTTTTGAACTGGTCTTGGGTCTTTGTCCTCAGCTCTATTTAAGGACTAAACTCTAGACCTGTAGCTGAGTCACTTGGTAAGAAGGATCTTCTGCACGTTCTTCATTAGAAACGACCTGCTGGAGACACCAGCTTTGTTAAAGTGGCTGCCAGGATTCTAACAGGAAGGTAAAGGGTTTTCTTGTTTGTTTCTTTTACATTTATGTTGCATTTGTTGTTCTTTTTATTTTATGATGTTATTTAATATTATCAGGTTAATATATTCAGACTGTTTAAAATAGCTTTATGCTCATAATTGTGGTGATTTATGAAGCCTTTTTTACTCCCAGCACACCTAAGATTTACACTTGTGAGCTAATTATTAGTCCTGTCATGAACTGGATTAGATTTGCTTGGTGCAGGACTGATGTTGAGAAAGTCAGATCTCTTATATCTTTATTTATATCAAGTTATTTATAGTTATTTCATTATTAATATCTGCAGTATTTATAAGTATTTTATCTTGATGTTCTTTAAATTCAGATTCTCACTTAGACGTGAAGTGAATTTCATGTTTTTATTACTAGGTGATGAGTTTAATATTATTGTGGTATTAATGTAGTAAAAGTAATTCTAATTAATCGACTTGTTTCTTTGTTTCTGTTGCTTTCCAAGGAAACAGTTTCTACAGTCTTATCAAAGCATAAACATGAAGAACTTTCATCACTGCTCAGAGTGTGGGAAGAGTTTTACTAAGCAGAGTAATCTCCAACGACACCAGCGCATTCACACAGGAGAGAAGCCATATCACTGCTCAGAGTGCGGAAGCAGTTTTTCTCGTCAGAGTACGCTCCAAAAACACAAGCGCATTCACACAGGAGAGAAGCCATATCACTGCTCAGAGTGTGGGAAGAGTTTTACTATGCAGGGTAATCTCCAACGACACCAGCGCATTCATACAGGAGAGAAGCCATATCACTGCTCAGAATGCGGAAGCAGTTTTTCTCGTCAGAGTACACTCCAAAAACACAAGCGCATTCACACAGGAGAGAAGCCATATCACTGCTTAGAGTGTGGAAGCAGTTTTTCCCATCAGAATACACTCCAAAAACACCAGCGCATTCACACAGGAGAGAAGCCATATCAGTGTTCAGAGTGTGGAAAGAGTTTCACTCAAAGTGGTGACCTTAAAGTACACCAGCGTATTCACACAGGAGAGAAGCCATATCAGTGTTCAGAGTGTGGAAAGAGTTTCACTCAAAGTGGTGACCTTAAAGTACACCAGCGTATTCACATAGGAGAGAAGCCGTATCACTGCTTGGTGTGTGGAAAGAGTTTCACTCAAAGTGGTGACCTTAAAGTACACCAGCGTATTCACACAGGAGAGAAACCATATTACTGCTCAGAATGTGGAAAGATTTTTGCTCATGAAAAGAGTCTCAAACAGCATCAGCGTATTCACATAGAGAAACTACATCACTGTTAAGAGTGTGGGAAGTATTTTATTGCACATTATGTTCTCCAACAACACCAGCGCATTTACACAGGAGAGAGGTCGTATCACAGTTCACTGAAAATAACTTTAGTGAAAGGAATATTCTTTAAGTACACCACACCAGCACATTCACATAAGAGGATGACCCATATTGCTGCTTATAGTGTGGATGAAGTTTTACTGGTATCTGCATTTTTAATAGACACCAGTACGGTCACACAGAAGTTACGTTTTTGTGACTGAAGTTGTCTAAAAAACACCAGCGCATTCAGAGGAGAAAACAAAGTGATACTCCACTACTGCATGTACAGAAAAAAGCTATGTGCACTTTCTTTTTCTACTAATATCCACTAGAACTGTTCTACTTCAATTATCAAATGTACATGATGGTATGAATATGATCATTAATCATCAAATGTAATGTGGTGTAATGTACCAACCTCAGATCTGAATCTGTTTTTGTTCTTTATTCAAGTTTAATCTACTTTAATAAACACAGAACAACTTTTACTTTCAAGTGGAAGAATTTTACCCTGGTCTTTATGGTGTTTGCATAAATTCTTAATATTATGAATGCTATTTTCATAAATAGTTTTCATAAATGTATAGCCTCTTACTTTAACACTTCTAGGTCTACACTCCAAAATTCTAGTCTTTAGATGATTTCCACTTAGCAAATAATGAACCGTCCTCAACCAGAATGTACATGAGAAGGTGTGAATGGAGGGCTGTGGACTGAACAGTGTTGCATTGTTCTATCATCATGAGTCTTTGTTCTTTGTGTTTATCTATAGACCAAATTAGTGGTAGCTAAACTCCTTTGTTAAAAGAAATACTCATATTTACATTTAATTATCCCACCATCTTCTAGTGCATAAAACCCAGTTCATATAAATCCTAATACAGATTGAACTGACATGTTTTGAAATTACATTTAAAAATAAATGAATACTATTGTGGTAGTTCAGGTGTTTTCCTATCATGGAGGTGACCACTTGACCAAGACCAGTTGAGGGGTCAGGAGACAAGTGTTTCTTTTTTGATGAATAAATGTATTTGTTAAACTGTAAATTCCATCTGAGTCCTCTGTGTGATGAGTGTTTGGTTTTGAATCCGACGTCAGCAAATGTGTCCATGGTTGTTAAATGGGACTAAACTCACGGTCCATGTATTTGTATGTAGGCTTGAGCTGGAGTGACAATAGAAGATATATGTAAAGGACTGGGTGGGTAATAATTCAAACTAATTCTTCATGTAACCTGAAATTCTATTCATAAACCATAACAGAATAAAAAGACTAAATCATTAATAACAACAATAATAATGACAATAACAAAATGGGGTCCACAAAATAAAGTGACTTCAGTGAATAAGTGGTTTACGTTCAAGGAAAAACAGCCCTAATCAGTCCAGCAACATTAGATCTGGCTGCCTCGACTGTGAAGAGACTCGTTGTAGAGTCTGATGGTGGTGGGTGAAAAAATCATTAAAGATTTTATGGATTTTACTGTTTTTACTTCAAAATAAAGAAACCAGATCCTGAACCAACCCTATTTCTGAACCCAGCCATAAGATTAGAACATAAAGGAGCAAAAATCTACAGCTAAAATACTTTTTATATAAATTTACACACAGATTTTTACCCACAAAGGCATGCACTGACTTAATTAAAAAAGTAAAAATAAAATAAAAATTTAAAAACAATATCAAAAATAAAACAACAAAACCTTTTAAATGGATAAAAGAAATTAAGGAGAATAAAACAGAGGAAGAAAATGATGAACCTGAAATAAAAGTACAAATAAAAATGAAAACAAAATTGTTACTCAAATATTATTGTAACTCAGTTCATAATGTAATAATACAGACCCTGTAGCGGTGGTCTTGCTAAAACAATCAAAAATCAGTCATTGGATGAAAGCCTGGGTTGTTCTCAAACATACCACATCTGTATGGTATAAAGTGAAAGATTTCTTCTGGAGAAAATAAACATACCATTGTCTAAACTGCTGTATGTTGAGTGAGCAGAGATAAACTGTTGAAGGCTGAACGAACGTACCACAATACAAATAACTATTTGTGTGAAAAAATCAAATCCCCTCTGAAACCATCCACACGTATCTAAGTTCTGCTGTATTATTCCTCACCATGTGCTGGTTTCACTTTTAAACTTGTGTTTTACAGCTGAGGAGAAAATGGGTGAGAATCAGCTTCTCCAGGAGACAGTTTACAGTTTAATGTTACACTTTCATGTAAATTTTACATTTAATTTGTTAAATCTGACAGTTTCACTGATCCATAATTAAGACTAAACCCCGGGTAGAGGAGCTGAGTGAACGTGGTCTGAACTCTGTGGAGGAGCTTCATTGTATCAGAGACGCTGTAGAAAGACAGAGTTCCTGCTTCATAATCCACATACACTCCTATTCTAGAGAAACTCGGAATTATGGGGATTTCAGTCTTTTTCTTATTGTGCCAGAAGAAACATGTGGATGGAGAACAGCACAAACTCCTGGACTGATCATTACATCCAAACACAGACTCACCACCACGTCCCTTCCTGCTGATGCTTTTATAAGACACAGCTATACAAACCACGTTATTCCCACTCAACTCAACCTCGTGTCAAACTTTCGTAAAGTTTGTTCGGGTCCGCCATGCTCCCTGCGATTTAGCCCATGGTGGGTAGAAACCCTGCTGTCCCACACTTAAAGCGCACTGAATGTAATTCCGTAGTTGTTTTCAGGGATTGAAATTATAAAGAAAATTAGGCAAAATGCCAAAAAATCGCTCTGAACCTCACGCATTCCCAACACTCTACTGCTCAACGCCACGCATGCGCACGAGAGAGAGTCACAGCGTAAGGTTTTTTATTTTTAGCACCTGGTCAGGGTCACGGTGGGTCCTTCTTTACTTGTTAACACTGAATGTAAATCAGGAACACATGCTGCACAATTATTTGAAGGTAACCAATTATCATTCAGTTTAGTTTTAAATAATACACACACATCTACTTTTTATGTCTCATCCTGCAACTGTTTCACATGCATCTATAGTGAATCTTTTATTATTAATAATAATATAGTTTCATTTTACATTCTGATTGATACTTTGTATGTATGTTGTATTTTGTTTACATTGGTATTACAGCTAGTAATATTTTATCATTAAACTATTAGTCATTTTATTGATTTTTTTATAATCGTTTTAGATCTCATAAAAGAACATTTAATAGTAACACTTTAAATACTAAAAGATCAGAATTTCTTCTCCTCTTCAATCTTTTCATTCTGTTATAATTTATGAATAGAATTTCAGGTTACATGAAGAACTATTTTGAATTATTACCCACCCAGTCCTTTACATCCACTTTCTATTGTCACTCCAGCTCAAGCCTACATACAAATACATGGACCGTGAGTTTAGTCCCATTTAACAACTGTTAGGATGAATCTTTTGGTTCAAAAAGGTCCTGAAGAAAGCAGTCGAGAAGTCCAGAAAGTACTCTTTAAAACACTTTATTAAGTGTAAAAATAATCTGTGAATATATATCAGAGCTAAGCCGACCGGCGCTCCTTACTCCTGCAGTCTAGACACACCACGTAAGAAAGAGGCCGAACCTTTCTCCCCGCCAGTTTTTAAACTCAGCTAGGCTCCTCCTCCTTTACTGCTGGTGGAGCCAATGAAGTGTGCTAACAAGCCCCGGGCTCTGCCTCCCCCCCTTTCTGTAGGAGTCAGGGAGAGAGCCTAGCCGGCGACATGTTGGACAAAAGACCACATGGCCTGGATGTAAAACTTCCCATATTAAATGTACGTTTTTATGTTCCGAAAAACCTAACATCCCCCCTTGAAAGCATCTTAATGCTTTCACAATAACTTTTAACTATAGGTTAGGTGTTTCTAGATCCCAGGAGATAAGGATAGCTGTCAGCAACCCCCCAATTTAACCCCTTCTGACTACATGGCCACTGGGCTGAATTTTATACAATAAAACGTTTCTAAAAATAAAAAGGCTACCAGTTAAACTAAAGGAACCGTACCTATCGCAACAGCTCCTAACCCTAAAACAAACAAACAAACAAACAAAAAATAATAAAAACAGGAAATCAAAAATAAAGTAATTTAAAAAATAGGAAATCAAACACGAGAAAAATACAATAAACACAATGGGTGCGTGGCTTCTACAGGAAGTCCGTTCAGGTTGTCCTCCACCAGACGGAGCTGCAGATATTCAGAAGGGGCCCATAGCTCCTGTGTCTCTGCATGACTCCTAATGTCTTATGGATTCTCCCCTGTCGGTCTTACCTGTTTCCACAGCAGCACAAACATTTCCTAAAAATAGCAGAGTACCAAACATATATACATTGTAAACAATCCTGAACTAACCCCTTGCGTTTTGTAGTTAAACTATGTGTTGCACTTAACTAGTGTTTTCAAAGATGGTCTATGTGTCTGCGAACTATATGTTTATGTTTTTCTCTCCTAGTCTAACTAAATTCTCCCCCCTCGTCTTGTTCCGCTCCGTTGATTCCGCTGGACTCTTCTTCCACATAGTCGGTTTTGTCGGGCTTTCTGCTGTGTTTAGTTCCCTGTTGGCTGGTTCAGTTGGTGTCACTTCTGTCTCTCGGAGTGGGTCTTCCAATTCCCACGAAGTCTGCCTCTGCCAGTCCTTCCTTCCTCTCGGTGTATGATCCGTAGTGCTGGTCCTCTCTCCTCATCTTGTCTGGTCGGTTTTACCTTTAATTAAGCAGAGTTAGTAGCACTTATACTGCTCGAAGTGGGTCTTCCGGCCCACCTTCAAGGTCATCCTCCTCATCATCATCTACCTGATATCTCGACAAATCAGCCAACACCATCTGGATAACTGGTGGATCCTGCCCCCCTCTGCTTCCTCTACACACTACTTCTATCACAAATTTTTCTATTAATATCCTGATGCACGGGATACCACAACAACAACATATCATTAAAATTACCAATCCTACACATACTGACCTCACCAAGACCCCGGTAAGTAGTTTCCCTGACCAGTTCTAGCCTCACTGACTTTACTAACCAATTGCTAACCAAGCAATAGGAAACTTAATCAATTCCACTGATTATTCCACAAAGCAATTGCTATATTGGTTTTCAGGGCCGACTGCTCGACACGGACCAGAAAATAACTTACCACACAAACGGTTGGACTTTAACCAACCGACCTGAACCCGTTCAGGCTTTCACAGTTGGACTCGGACCAACTGTCCTGGTACCAGGCTTTGAGTTTGGACTCTAACCAAACTGGCATGGACTCTAACCACACCGGATCCTTTGGACTCACCAGGAGTCAAGGCATGCCCACCATACCTTTGTCAGTGAAAGAGGAACCACACCTTAACATTTATCAGTAATTATTTCTAATTATCTACAAGAGAATTCTCAACATACCACTAAAATTGCCAATCCCACACTCTCATACTGACATCACTAAACTCGTAATAACTTCCTTCCATGGCCCAAACATCCCTTCTAGCCACTTAACCCATTCATACACACATACAACAGACAAACATATAAGCTACTTACCCAGCCCTCACCGCAGCCACCCCACTCCCAACAACGGGATACACGGCCACGGTGAGCTTAGACACCACTGCCGCAAGGCTTTCTGGGTAAAGCCCGTGCCAGACCCAGTGGCGACGCTACACTGCCCCCTCCCTAATGGTCAACCGTCCCGGTGACCCACTCACCAGCGTCCACTGGGTGGCTCCATGTCCGGACCGCACCCCATTACACTGCCGAGTCGCTCTTCCACCCACTGCTGGACCGGGCACCCTGCCCCTACAGCCACCTGGGCTAGCGCACTCAGACAGACCGGGCATATTGGCTCACCAAACCATCAGAGCCACCCAAACACCACGATCCCACTTCTGACACCAATGTGGCGCCGGCGAGTAAGGAAGGTTAGCGTCAGGGCCGCAAGTGAGCTGCCTTTGGCAGTTCATTCAGTGTTTTAGCGACAGACACCCATTCATACACACATCCCTTCTGAAAAATGTCCCCTGTTTATCGGTTCTGGTTTGTTGCTCCTGAAACAGGTGTAATTGTCTTTATAAGCTTTGATGTTGGTTGGAGTTGGTTCCTGAGTTAGTGGGTGAGACATGGATAAATTCTCTATGTGTTAAATTAGACATTTTAGACCGCTTTAAACAACCTTTCGAGCAAAATCTGTAACACGTATTAAGACAAAGATAAACTGATAGGTTTTAACGAGACACACCCTAGAACAGAAGATTCCTGCCTAGTCGAAGAATACGAGTATTCTTTTAACATTCACTGGCACAACTCACTCGGTTGTCCAAACACAACTCAGACAAAAGAACGTAAACCTCAGTACAACAACAGTGTCTACTGGAAACAAACAATTACTTCACTGCGACCGACAATGGCCCTATGGAAACAAACATATACTTCAGGGCAATTGACAGTGATCCCCTGGAAACAAACAATTACTTCACCGCGACCGACAATGGTCCTATGGAAACAAACATATACTTCAGGGCAATCGACAGTGATCCCCTGGAAACAAACAATTACTTCACAATTTGTCTCTCATACTGCATTAACCCTTCCTGCTATATAAAATTCCACTTCAAACAGTTCAAACTGATCAGAGCAGAAGGTGCATACACATTACATCTAACATTTTCTACACTTATTCTACTTCATCATCGCCGCATGCTAGAGAGCCTTCAAATTTTCTAAATCACATTTTTTCCAATACAAATCACCAATCCACTATTTATTATTTACTCTGCCATACTTAAAATAACAACAGCTCTGCTATATCAACTTCCATCAGTCCTACAAACCCCTGACATATTATTTATTCATTCAGATTTTTTTTTTTTTTTTTTTTACCCCCAACTTTTGGTCACTGGTACTAACACACCTCCTGCTTCTAACAATACAGACTCCATTTAGTTAACTCACTGCAAAGTACTACCAACCTATACTATCTCTATTGTATTATTGTTACATCTCCCTACAAATGTCATTAACCCCACATCACTATGGTACCTGCATCCCTACTCTCACTAAAACACAAGCACTTGTAGCTCTTTCTAATTTACTCTTGTAACCAAAACTTTTTCTACACGAATTATTGTTATTCTAATACCTTACTGCAAAATACATCCAAAACCTCTATAAGATGTTACCGAACCCCTCACTTTTTATTATGGAACCCAGATCTTCAGGTGGATGTCTATTAAAACACACTACTGTCCCACACGGTCTTGAGATTTCACTGCATAACGTCTCCATCCAGTCTCACATCAGCTTTCCCTTCCTTTTGTCTGATGATGTCATTACTTTGGCATTCTGTACCTCAGCACCCCATATGCCTCTTGAACACTGCTTTACTCAAACATCAGAATGCAACAACAGCCATGACACACATCTGCAAGATCTGGTATTCACAATTTTTACATCATCTTTGGTACTGCATAAGTGTCCACCATCCCCAGCCCGTACACAGTAGATTAAATATCAGACTTCTCTTTACTCATGCAGGGCCTGCAGTTTATGGCCTCAACCCCCCGCTGGGTTGCTGTGTGTCTGTGAAACCTATGACCTGGGTCTCCAGTCACCCCCCTTCATGTACTTCTCTCCTAACAAGTTATTTTCTTCTCACTATTCCCTCAATCTTTAAACTGCACTCATCTATGATCATGCATAGTATTGCCACAAGGTTTACTGCACCACATTGAACCAATCTAACTTCTTCAATAAACTATATAGTATAAACTGAGTGAGTTGACCTGATCAATTAGCTAGAAAAGATTCATCGGATACAACACAAGCATCAAATATTACCAATTGCCAATTAACAATTTCCAAAAAATATTACCAATTAAATTGAATCTTACCGGAGTCCATGTAAGCAATTATATTTAATCTCCTGAGACCCGAGCTTTGATTTTTTCAATGCATTTTTCCTATTCCTTTTGTTTTTAACCTTATTAGTTGGGTGACACGGTGGCTCAGTGGGTAGTACCGTCGCACACTGTCACAGCAAGAAGGTCCCCCCTCCGCGGAGCCCGCATGTTGTCATGTGGGTTTTCCCCGGGTGCTCCGGTTTCCTCCCACAGTCCAAAGACATGCCAGCGAGGCGAACCAGAGACACTGAACTGTCCATGTCCGTGCCCGATACAACCTGAATCCCGTGCAATGAGCAACCACCGCTCCTGTCATAAATGTAACCAAAGTGCAAAACATAACGTCAAAATCTTAATAAAGCAACAAACAAACTTTATTAGTGTTCTAGTACTTTTGCTACCACTAGCTGGCAGACAAAAGTGTCCACTAATGGGGACAATCGATCGAAGTTTAGCAGGTCAAGGAATAAGGCATAACAAAACCAAAATGAACAATCGGTCTAGGTTTAGCAGGTCAAGGAATAAGGCATAACAAAACCAAAATGTAATGTCCTCATATGTGAGGTAAGGCTGAAGATTACCTTCACCAGGCGTCCCTAAATCTGCATGCATATACGTACCTGAATCTGCATGCATATCCGTAGGTCTGCCAGTCCAGCTGCCCCAGCACAATGTATCACAGGATTTCATACACAAAGCGGCATATTAAACATAAATTCTTATTCCTGCCATAATACTCCCCCCTTTTTCAAATTTTACAATCAAATCTTGAAAATAAAATATTAAATAAACCTTCTAAATGTGTTTATCCTGTTGGAAAGCACAGAATTTTAAAGTTAGTTCAATCAAAGTCTGGTGTTAGCTGGACCTGTAAACAAATAATGTCGTTAGTGAGCAGTGGAAGGTGTGCAACAGCTTTGTCGGCAGTGTCACCTCTGGCATTGTCCTGTAAAATTGGAACAAAACTTTACTTAAATAGTTCCACTTAAATTGAATAGGAGGGACAATGACACAAAGTATCATTTGCTAAAATTTTAACTAAGCCCACTTGTTTCCTGTCTGTTGCAGCATCTCTGGATGCAAATCCTTTCACAAACATTTCCAATTCAGGATTCCTATCAGGCCCAGAAAAAATAGATAGAGTAATACAGTCATGATGTTCACCATCTCCTGCAATTAGTAAAAAGTGGTAGGATTAAGTACATTACAGCATTTGATAATAATGTTGAATTTTAGAAGTACACTGTAGTATTTATACAATCATTAACTTGATACGTGAGATGTTTTCCTTTCAGTTATAGAACATAATTTGGCACTAACCGAGTTAGATAAGTATAACCCTCAAGATCACTTAGTATAACTACGGATATTTCTGTAGCAGACAAAGACAAAGAAAATTCTGCACAAATCCAGAAGGGATCAGAGTCCCTGTCCTGTACAGAAATAGTGGTACCTTCAGGCATTATTTCCAATTTAATTCAAGAGGCAAACAAATGATCACACCTCATAAGATTTATAGGGCTATGAAATCTCACTCTTCACAACTACACAATATTTTAGAAACAGTAATATAATAGCTTTTACCTTTTACTTGTATTCAGCATTTGTACACAGAGAAAAACACGACCTCACTCTCAAATAAACATAAGCTTTGACAATATATGATCTAATATATTACCATATGTTTTAATCAGAGGTAGAAAGAGTACCAAAAAAACTGTATTCAAGTAAAAGTACTATTACCTTAATGAATCTTTACTCAATTACGAGTAAAGTTACTACTTTGAAAATCCACTCAAGCAAAAAGTAGAAAGTAACTCATTTAAAATGTACTCACCGAGTAAACAGCAGGGGGTCTCCTCTGTGTAATGTAAACGGGAGTGGATACAAACCTCAACAGTAGTTTTTAATTCAAATGCAACAGTAGAAACGTTGTCCTTAACTCAAATGCAATAGAAGAAACATGTTGATACAACAATTAAAACAGTTAGGGATGTGTAATGCGTCATTTCAAATGACATAAAACTTTTTCAACTTGTATAATCACTAGCGATGTGTCGTAAAATGATTCGAATCCATGAATCGGCTCTTCTAACCGAAACAAAGGAACCGACTCTTCCGGCAGTCGCCATGTAAATACGCGGCTCTTCAAAAGGAACCGAGACAAAAGACTCGACTCCCTGTCGCAACTCACTGAATTCGCGATTTCTTTAGCGTTTTTTATTTTTATTTTGCTCGGTAACAGATGCTATTCAAAATGTAACAATTACTAATACAAAACATACTTAAGCAAAAGCAAAATTACAGTCTGTGAAATGTGCTTTAAAAACTACTGTGTTACAGTAACCAGTGCGATCAGAGCGGTAACACTAAGCACTGGATTCGTGTATGTATGTGTATTGATCGAATTTGTTTAAAATCATATCCCCGCTATTGAAACATTCCCCACTTGCGACATATTGATGTCGAATTATTGTCCAGCACTACCCCATACATTAAACAAAGAAACAACATAGCAATCTCTCAATAATACATGCACCAATACACCCAGCAAATCTCCTATCACGACTAACAAGCGCTGTGTTACTCACATAATTTTAATCTTATTCACTATAACAACTCTGATTAAGGAGATTTTCCTTAATTATGTGTGAAAATGTCCTATGTCACACATAATGAATTCCACTCTAAGTACCCCCTTTCCTGGTTTAAGAACCTTAAAGTTTAAGAACGCTATCTACCTTAAAACACACTTAATGAGGTACCATAACAAATACTTGTCTTAACTCAGTTATCTTAAGATTATAAAAATAAAGTTGATTATAAAATTAACTGCAGCACTTACCCAATCCAGGCGTACAAAGACAAAGATAGCCGATGGACAAAGATACGGCAAGCTGCTCACATAGAGCCAAAAAGGCGGATACACAGAAAACCACGCTCAGCTCTCCCAGAGCCAAAATGGTGGACAGACAGAAAACCACGCTCAGCTCTCCCAGAGCCAAAATGGTGGACAGACAGAAAACCACGCTGCGTTCTCAAGAAACAAAATGGCGGATAGACGGGAGACCACGTTGCATTCCCAAGACAAAATGGCGTACAGACAGAGCCAAAATGGCGGACAGACAGAAAGCCACGCTGCGTTCTCAAGAAACAAAATGGCGGATAGACGGGAGACCACGTTGCATTCCCAAGACATAATGGCGGATAGACGGGAGACCACGTTGCATTCCCAAGACAAAATGGCGTACAGACAGAAAGCCACGCTGCGTTCTCAAGAAACAAAATGGCGCCGACAACAAAAGAAACCACGTTGCACATCCAGCACACGGTTTCACAGACAAACATACACAGAGACTTACTGACAAACAAAACTCCTGATGTACTGTTTTTCGAACCTGATTTAGAATTTAAAGTAATCAAATTACTCCAGCCCCGTTCCCGAAACAGACAGGCTAGTTAGAATTTTAGAACGACCGAATAAGGCTAATTCCGTTACCGAAACAGACGAACTAGCCGAGTCTCGTTTCCGTAACAGCCAGACTCCTTTGAGATTAATAATCAAATTACCCGAATTCCGTTACCGAAACAGACGAATTAGTTAGAATTTATTACACTCGAATTAGGTTCGCTCCGTTACCAAAACAGACAAGCGTCCTTTCCCTTCAATTGTGTTCCATACACAATGGCGCCCTTAACATTTATTTTAACCGGTTTGGTTCAAATTCAGATATCAGGAAACACACATTTTTAGCTCCAACATATATTCACAGTTTTAAACTATCTAATGATACTTTAGTAATTTAATCAGACACTTACGGATTCTGAGATTCACTTTCACACTCAGTACGCTAAATAATAAATGCATCTAATATATATACAGAGAACGTCTGTTTACCTTAAGCAGGCGCGCGCCTTGTACTGAGTACAAAAGATTTTTTCAGAATTCCTGGTCTTACCTCAGTCAGCTGAATTAATTCTGATGCAATTCTCAGACCTCTTGAACCATCCTCTGGCTACCATTTGTTAGGATGAATCTTTTGGTTCAAAAAGGTCCTGAAGAAAGCAGTCGTGAAGTCCAGAAAGTACTCTTTAAAACACTTTATTAAGTGTAAAAATAATCTGTGAATATATATCAGAGCTAAGCCGGCCGGCGCTCCTTACTCCTGCAGTCTAGACACACCACGTAAGAAAGAGGCCTAGCCTCTCTCCCCGCCGGTTTTTAAACTCAGCTAGGCTCCTCCTCCTTTACTGCTGGTGGAGCCAATGAAGTGTGCTAACAAGCCCCGGGCTC
Organism: Trichomycterus rosablanca; assembly: GCF_030014385.1. Classification (NCBI taxonomy): domain Eukaryota; kingdom Metazoa; phylum Chordata; class Actinopteri; order Siluriformes; family Trichomycteridae; genus Trichomycterus; species Trichomycterus rosablanca. The sequence continues at coordinate 23,136,077 of NC_086001.1, read as the reverse complement.
TGCCTCCCCCCCTTTCTGTAGGAGTCAGGGAGAGAGCCTAG